>NC_135236.1:424819686-425121299 GCF_051348905.1 Ranitomeya variabilis
CTTTAAATAAACTGTATAACTGATATTCATGAAAATAATACAGAAATCATTACCCCTATAATCGGGAACATGCACAAGCATGCATTATTCGGGATATGGGACTGTTACGGACAATACTCCAATTTTTCAATATCATTCTACGTGCGGCAGAGGCAGACAAACAGGTGATCCCACGAGTATTATTCAAATAAAACAGGTATACGACAGACATTCATTGAGCCCCTTTGGGGACAGTGATTGCATTCTGTATATCCACTCCGTCTCTCTCCTCAGTATGATCTTATCTAGATCGCCTCCTCTGATTTTTGGTTTGACCAGTTCAATCATACTGAATGAGATCTCACGGAGATTGCCACCGTGGCAGTTGTTTATATGTCGAGCCACTGGGGTATCCCGTTTATGCCTGATATCCCCCAGGTGCTCACCAACCCTAACCCTGAGCTCCCTCAGGGTTTTGCCTATGTAGTCCAACGGACAGGTACAAGTCGCTTTGTAGACTACACCAGTGGACTTGCAGTTTCCAAAATCTCTCAGATAGAAGACTGTTATGACCCCAATGGCGAGGGTCTCAGAGATATCAGCAAGTCTGCAAAGTACAAAAATCCAGCTCATAGGGCAGTGGTAACTGGGTTGACCATATATCTACTCCTAACGCCAACCCTAGAAGTAGCCGGGGAACATGCCTACGTTGGTCGCTAGATGTCTCGCGCCAGCCGGAGAGCTAACTACCCCTAGAAGAGGAAAACAAAGACCTCTCTTGCCTCCAGAGAAAGGACCCCAAAAGTAGGATACAAGCCCCCCACAAATAATAACGGTGAGGTAAGAGGAAATGACAAACACAGAGATGAACTAGGTTTAGCACAGAGAGGCCCACTTACTAATAGCAGAATATAGTAAGATAACTTATATGGTCAACAAAAACCCTATCAAAAATCCACGCTGGAGATTCAAGAACCCCCGAACCGTCTAACGGCCCGGGGGGAGAACACCAGCCGCCCTAGAGCTTCCAGCAAGGTCAGGATACAGATAATATACAAGCTGGACAAAAAATGCAAACAAAAACGAATTGCAAAAAGCAAAAAAGCAGACTTAGCTTAATCAAGCAGGAACCAGGATCAGTAGACAAGAGCACTACAGATTAGCTCTGATATCAACGTTGCCAAGCATTGAACTGAAGGTCCAGGGAGCTTATATAGCAACACCCCTGACCTAACGACCCAGGTGAGCATAAAAGGAATGACTGACAACCCCAGAGTCAAATCACTAGTAGCCACTAGAGGGAGCCAAAAAGTAAATTCACAACAGAAGACCTTGCCATTTGAAGCACTCATAAAAGTCTTCCCTTGGGTCATAACATCGCATCTGGCACAATTACCGCATCTAAAGAACCCCAACGGTTTCCTGTCCAACCACGTCCCTGGTTTAGACGGTCTCTGGTATAGGCTATGCACCAGGCGGTCACCTATTGATCTACCTCTCCTGTATGTTACACTTGGTTTCGGGGGTAGATACTTCCTCAGTCCGGGGTCTGCTAGAAGAATCCCCCAGTGCTTTTTAAGTACCTGGTAGACCCTCTATGATTGCCCATCGTAAGTGCCAACAAGCCTAACCATCTCCTCCTTTTGTAAACTGGAGGTATCTTTTGATCTCAACAGGGACTGTATCGGTTCTCAGAACCTCATAAAAAGGACCATCCAATACCTCACAGGGGTAATCTCTTGCCCTAAAGCGTTGATATAAATCTCTAGCTTGTTTTCTATACATCCCCTCATCCGTACAATTCCTTTTAATTCTCATAAACTGTCCTTTCGGTATCCCCCTCTTAAGGGGGACCGGGTGATGACTTGTCCATCTTAACAAGCTATTAGTAGATGTCGGTTTCCGATATGTACAGGTGCTGATGTTACCGTTAAGTTCCTTAGAAATACTCAAGTCAAGGAAATTAATACTTCTATCATGATACTCATGGGTAAAGTGAAGTCCAATGCTATTAATGTTAATCATCTCCACAAACCGTTGGAGCTCAACCTCTGGGCCAGACCACAACATCAAAATGTCATCAATGTATCTGGCCCAGAGGCTGATGTACGGGTTCCACCACACTCCCCCCTCCTCAAAGATAACGGTTTCCTCCCACCAGCCCAGGAAGATGTTTGCGTACGTGGGGGCACAAGGGCTCCCCATTGCAGTACCCCTGAGCTGGTGGAAGTACTTCCCATCGAAGAGAAAGTAGTTGTGGGTCAGACAGAACTGTAGCAGTTCCTCCACAAACAGATTGTGTTCACGGCATTCAATCGCTCTCGTCTGCAGATAATAACTGATAGCCTCCATCCCGCAGGCATGCGGGATGCTGCTATAGAGAGCCTTAACATCGATTGATACAAGCAAAGTGTTGGTTTCCACCGTGATACCTTCCAACTGATTCAATAAGTGTGATGTGTCACGGACATAGGAAGGCAAAGAAGTAACAAAGGGTCTTAAGATCTTATCGAGGTAGATCCCACTATTTTGCGTCACTGAATCAATCCCTGACACAATTGGGCGTCCTTTAAGGGGGGAAAGGCCCTTATGAACTTTTGGTAGGGCATAGAAAGTAGGCCTGACTGGATTATCTGGTGCCAGAAACTTCCATTCATTTAAAGATAATAATTTAGCCTCTTTTGCCCTATCCAAGATATCTCTTAGTTCAAGACTGTATCTTACAGTCGGGTCACAGCCCAAAACCTCATAGGTATCCACTTCATCTAGCAGTAGATGGCACATCTTTAAATAGACATGTTGGTCCATAAGTACCAGGTTACCGCCCTTATCCGATGCCTTTATGATGACATCCCTATTCTTTTCTAGATTTTCCAAGGCTGTAGTCTCTTCAATAGAGAGATTAGAGCGTCCTTGTTGGCTGAAGCGAGGTATTTTGCATAAATCAGCCTCAACCAACTGCATAAAGATGTCCACACTCGTAGTGTCATTTATGGGCGGACTCCTGGTACTCCTATTCTTAAGATCTGTAAATGGACCCTTTCCTCTCTCCTGCTCGTTTTCCCTCAAGAGGTCGGTTAATGTCCGTACCCCCTCCATGTCCTCTTCTGATATACCTAGTCTTTTACACTGCTCAGAATCATTTTTTTGAAAAAACAATTTCCATTTTAGATTTCTTAGTTATACAGTTTATTTAAAAGGCGTCCAATTTCCCCAGTTTTAATACTATCAAGGCAGTTTTTCTGTGGCCATGAATATGAATTTATATCTTTAACCATATTGGAACTGATAACATATCCTTAACTCTTTGTTTGCATATGTTCATAGTCATTTGATTTTTCCTTTGCCTCATACAACCTGCAGCAACGTACTGTCACATAAGTAATCAGCGGTAGATCAGGCTGATTTTACATCGGCAGAGAAAAGGTACGCCCATCTATCAGCATGGCGCAGACTCCCTGTGACACGCACGCTATGTGATGGATGCGTGTCATATATATCAGGAGTGCGCATGAGCAATAGAAAGCAGAGTATACATTGGCAGTGATAAGGTACGCCCATTTAGTAGCATGGCGCAAACTCCCTATGACACGCAAGCTGTGTGATGGATGCGTGTCATTAAAATCAGGAATGCGCATGAGCAGTAGTAAATAGTATGTGCGTACCTGGACACACTGCAACCCGGAAGTAAATGTCGGGTCAAGGCCATGGAGAACGTAGGAATGATAATAACAACACTGAGCACTTATCTAAGTATGGCATCATAATATAAAGGAATGTTGGACCGGTGGTATCGGTATTTTATTTAAAACTGGGTTATGAAACGCTGGCTTGACCCGGACGGAGTTCCGCTATATCCTTGTGTGGGCGGGGCCTATTACGGCGCGTGGATTCAATGGTAGCTATTTATGCCCGCACATTTTTACCGCCGGCTTATGCTATTCATCTATATGGCATCCGGTGGCACTGATGACCACATTATCCCCTCCTGATGAACCGTGCTAACGGGGAAACGCGTCGGGGCAATACCAGCACACGCTAAGTCATAGTTTATATTTTGTATTGGTATATTCTGATCCTTTTGGGCTGGTCCCTTTGGTATTGTGTGTGTGACATTGATATGTTCATCATTGACATGGGACAAATACAGTTATTGGTTGGACTGAATATCCATATTTGATTGGTGTTTAGCTGTGTGCTGGATCATCAATATAGCATTTGGAGGCACCTGTTAAAATTCTTTACGGTCTGCATATATATATCTGTGAAATCTCATTTTTTCACCACTGTTCTCCACTATATTGTTTTCCCACCTACATCCAGAGGGACATTGTAGGGAAGAGAGGGACAGCCTGCGTTGAGTGGGGGCGCCAAAAAATCGTCTCTTAGGGTGCCAACCTCCACAGTAAGGCAGGCGAGAATAGTAGGTTATAGTACAGTATCTTAGTAGGTGACCTAATATGTGGTATTTTTATTGCATATGGTATTAAACCAAGGTTTGCTTTGGGTCAGGGTTTTACAATAATGATTATATTAAAAGCTAAGTTTTAAAGGGATTACATGTGCACAATTGATTTTGATTAGTCCTAATTCATTTCTACTATTTACTTACAGCAGGGTATACAGTATGTTCATTTTGTTTCTATCTCACATTTTATCTGTTAAATGGCCATAGTGTGAACACCAACTTATGTGCCAACTCATTTTTTTGTTTTCCTGTAGTTTTTTTTGTATTTTGTACAAACAGTGGTGTGACTCCCCTTTTTTGAGCCAGCCATTTCATTTATATAGCTTCCCGTAGCCAGGTATCTGACCAGTCGGATCCCGGTCCTGCTCTGCCACATCTACATTGAGGTCTTCTGACACAAGGTGAGATTTTAATAATAGAGGACGGACCATTCCAATTGGGGTATCCCTTGTCATGGTAGAATGTCTTTTACGCTTTTTTTATATATATTATTTATATGCACTATTATTAATTACTTACTTACAGCAGGGTATATGCTCATTTTATTTTTACCTTTGAAAGAAAAGACCTGGGGCAGATATACCATTGGTGCTACCTGTGCAGGCACACAGAGGCCCAGCAGGCAAGGTAGTCCACTTCCACCCCTAAAGCATGTGGGATTGTGCATTATGATGATATATTGGACTGCAAAAGGCTCATGTACTGTTCTTGCACAGGGACCCTCTTCTGTTTTGTGCCCGCCATTGGAAACGACTCCATTCAAAGTCTTTCTAAGGTGAATTTCACACATTTGACACTCATGATGAGTACAGACATGATGTCTGGGCTGGCCACAGTTCTCCTGAACTGAACTCAACAGCCTTATTGGCACATATGAGGCTGTTGAGTGTAGGTCAATAGATTGGTTCAGGCCCCATTGTATGCATTTGCACCCCAAATGTCAGTGTAAAAACAGTCCTTTGGTGATCATGGCTGGACAGGTGATGTGTTTTTAAATCCACAAATCTGCTGTAAAAGTCAAATAGCCATGGTAGACTACAATAACATAGAACTCAGAGACACTAAACACAGGGTTTCGACTGAAAAAAAAAATTGAGTAGCTACCAAAGTCAAGAATCAAGCCACTGATCTTGAACCAGTGTTAGACACATACTGAACGACCACTATCAGAGTGAATTTGGCAAAATATCTATGACAGGGAATTTGTACTAAGGACCTCTGGACCTTTAATCAATGCTACATTGATTTGAGACTGAATATTGTTTTGATTGCAAACACTTCATTGGGCAAGATGAGAGATCTCTGAATCAGAAGGCTCTATTATTGTCATTGCCATGATTCTTCTTCTTACCCAGCATGGATAAAGTTCTGAGGACCAGTGGTGCTCGGTTACTATGAAATGAATGATATCAAAGAGTCATTCAGTCATTGTTATGCCTAGATGTGAAGATACAAGTCTGTTGTATAGAATACTGTGATGAGATATTTCTAACTTCCATTTTATGTTTTCTTGGCATTTTATTTAAGTCTTTCATTAGCAAGGGGTTCATCTGCTACATTATTCTATAAACCTTTTTTTGCACTGACACAGTTTTTGTAGATAACGTTATATCACAAATGAAAATTCATCTACAAAAGGAATGTAAGTAGAATATTTCAATGGATTTTTTATATTAAATCATTTATTATACTTTCTGAATCCCATGGTCATGAGACAATAAACACCAGAAACTATTAATCTCCAGGTTTGACAATTTCTCATTGTCTCAAGAAAGGACTTTTATTGTTCTATTTCACGGGTAGGATTCCTGGTAAAGCGTGATAACAAGAACTATGATAGACAAGTCTCGATACGTGGTTAACTGTTTGGGCAGACATGAAAAATTAGTTTACTAAATTGAACTATTGAATTGCTTATCAATCAAATTGTTTCTAAAATGGCCTTAAAATAAATAATACCAAAATAAAAAAATATTTGAGTGTTTTAATGTAGGCCCAAATAAATAAGAATAACACTACACATGGTATACACAAACAAAATACAGACCTGCATTTTCTTGGCCTACAAAGCCAAGAGGATCCCATTGGGAATGAAGGCCAGTGGATTTTACAGCATTACTGTCCATCTGTAATCAGCCTTATTTTACTTCTTCCAAATGGAAAACAGTACATAAAAATCAGCAAATCTACCTGTAGCTCTTGCTGTAAAATATCTGATAGAGATCAGATTATACAAGGACATTTGTCCCAGGTTTAGCTTTCATACACATGTCCTGATTTCCTGATGACATCTGATTTGTTCTAAATTAATTTAGAACCCATTGAATATGTTGTTTGTAGGTCAGCTCTTTTCCTACTGACAGATACCTAACTAAAACCCTAACGTATTATCTGAACATATATGTGGCTCTTACAAAGTGCAATAAAGGTGCACTATGGATGAAGGCATTGTTGAAAGTAATAATGCAAAATAGTGAAGCACTGAAAGGGAACCGGTCAAGTCACGATTCCCAACCACAGGTGAATGTTAGAACAAATGAATCCATTATACTATATTATTTCAACGCCTGAATGTTGCTTGCATTTCAAATATATTATTCTACCATATTTTTTGTAAAATGAATCAACCATGGTTCCAGAAAATGAAAAATATTATTTACTGTTTGGTTCTTGCAAAGAAAGATTGTGTTACCTCTTGGTTCACAAGGCCTAACCAACTAGCAACCTGAGTGCAGGAATAAAATGGTACAATTTTATTATACCACAGATTGTATTATTGCGTCTTCAGGAGTTGTTCCTTTGACACATAGTGTACAGTGTCAGATTATGAGATACATCTAATTAACTGTAGATGAATCATTTCTATATACATGTTCCTTGATCAAACCTCCCCTTCTGCACGTGTATCCCCATCTGGAGCCTTCACTTACCTGTGATCCCGTAGGACAAGCAGATCACCAGCAGACCATGTAAAAATGCATCCATTTTCCACCTAGCAGTCACTCCATGCTTCTGTCCAACAACTTAGATAAGTGAAGCTAACTTTAGGAAGGAAATGAGCCTTCACAGAGGGAAAAAGTCAGTGACGAGGACTTCCTTCTATTCAATTGTTTTGGGGACTCTACACCAGATTGCATGAGTCTTCAGCACGGATTTAATATCTATGTATATGTTTGTGTCTGGACCTGGTACAGAGGTCTCGGAGCAGAGCAAGTAAGACTGCAAAACAAGCAAAATCGTATGACCCAGCAACCTGCTCCAGAGGGGGTGCAATGTGTTCTTAGCTGCCTATCTGGGACAGATCAGGAGCTTTGCTACAAAAGAGGAAATTGTTAATTTGTTAGATTTTTGCTGTGGTTGTGAGAGCCATTGCTGTGAATGGTAATGCTGTAGTATATGGAGAACCACTCTGTAAAATAGAATAGTAAATTGTACAGAGGAACACAGTGTGCACAAATTGTACAGTAGGAATTTATTCATATACTTGTACTGTATTAAAGTGTCATTGGTTTCACTCTCTAAGCAACATTTAGTGATATATTATGTATATTTAGTGTATTTCTCAATGCTTTCATATTCTATTAGATAAAGTGATAAAGGGCCATGCAAAATAGGGCCAATTAACTAAACTCATGTAATATTCAGATCGAGTAAAATTAGTCTTAAAATGCTCCAAATTTACCTAAGTGTCTCATGCTGATTGATAAATCTAACATCTTTATACTCATTTACTTAAACATACACCACCCTTTTTATTATCTAGTTTATTGTAATATTTTGTACCAAATACAACCCCTGGCAAAAATTATGGAATCAACGGCCTTGGAAAATGTGCATTCAGTTGTTTCATTTTGAAGAAAAAAAGAAGATCAAAGACATGGCACAAAACTAAAGTCATTTTAAATGGCAACTTTCTGGCTTTAAGAAACACTAAAAGAAATCAAGAACAAAAAATGTGGTAGTCAGTAATGGTTACTTTTTTTTAACCAAGCATGGGGGAAAAATTATGGAATCACTGAATTCTGAGGAAAAAATTATGGAATCACCCTGTAAATTTTCATATACAAAACTAACACCTGCATAAAATTAGATCTGCTTGTTAGTCTGCATCTAAAAAGGAGTGACCACACCTTGGAGAGCTGTTGCACCAAGTGGACTGACATGAATCATGGCTCCAATACTAGAGATGTCAATTGAAACAAAGGAGAGGATTATCAAACTCTTTAAAGAGGGTAAATCATCACGCAATGTTGCAAAAGATGTTCAAAATCTGGACCAAATACAAACAACATGGGAAGGTTGTCAAAGGCTAACATACTGGTAGACCAAGGAAGACATCAAAGCGTCAAGACCAGAAACTTAAAGCAATATGTCTCCAAAACAGGAAATGCACAACAAAACAAATGAGGAACAAATGGGTGGAAACTGGAGTCAACGTCTGTGACCGAACTGTAAGAAAAGGAAATGGGATTTACATACAGAAAAGCTAAAGTAAACACATCATTAACACCTAAACAGAAAAAAACAAGGTTACAATGGGCTAAGGTAAAGCAATCGTTGACTGTGGATGACTGGGTGAAAGTCATATTCAGTGATGAATCGCGAATCTGCATTGGGCGAGGTGATGATGCTGGAACTTTTGTTTGGTGCCGTTCCAATGAGATTTATACAGATGACTACCTGAAGAGAACATGCAAATTTCCACAGTCGTTGATGATATGGGGCTGCATGTCAGGTAAAGGCACTGGGGAGATGGCTGTCATTACATCTTCAATAAATGCACAAGTTTATGTTGATATTTTGGACACTTTTCTTATCCCATCAATTGAAAGGATGTTTGGGGATGATGAAATCATTTTCAAGATGATATTGCATCCTGCCATAGAGCAAAAACTGTGAAAACATTCCTTGAAAAAAGACACATAAGGTCAATGTCATGGCCTGCAAATAGTCCGGATCTCAGTGCAATTGAAAATCTTTGGTAGAAGTTGAAGAAAATGGTCCATGACAAGGCTCCAACTGCAAAGCTGATCTGGCAACAGCAATCAGAGAACGTTGGAGCCAGATTGATGAAGAGTACTGTTTGACACTCATTAACTCCATGCCTCAGAGACTGCAAGCTGTTATAAAAGCCAGAGGTGGTGCAACAAAATACTAGTGATGTGTTGGAGTGATTTTTTGTTTGCTTGTTTTTCATGATTCCATAATTTTTTCCTCAGAATTGAGCAATTCCATAATTTTTCCCCTATGCTTGGTTAAAAAAAGTAACATTACTGACTACCACATTTTTTGTTCTTGATTTCTTTTAGTGTTTCTTAAAGCCAGAAAGTTGCCATTTGAAATGACTTTAGTTTTGTGCCATGTCTGTGATCTGCTTTTTTTCCTACAACATTAAACAACTGAATGAACATCCTCCAAGGCCGGTGATTCCATAATTTTTGCCAGGGGTTGTATATGCACCAATATATTTATTTTCAATATTTTGCACCAACATTTTGGCCCACCCCTTTCCCATTAAGCCCCTCCCCTTTCTTGACTGGTATTCATAAGAGTCCCAGTTACTCAAAGCTTTCAAACTGGGTCCTATTAATGAAGACTGGCAGAATTCTAAAGTGTCCTAAACACATAAATATGGTGCATGTAGCATAGTGTTAGCGCAAATTGAGCCAGAATTCTGATGCATTTATCTTAATAACTCCCCTTAAATGTTGAAGCAACCAATACATTTATCTTAACTCCACTTAAATGTTGAAGTTACCAATACTCCATAATTTAATGGCAGGCTTAATGACAGATTGTTTTATAAGGAGGTTAGATAGAGAAGTAACAACCTACTTGGTGCATTTGTGTAATTGTCTTCTTGGCAGAATTGTAGTGAGGCTCAGGCTACATAGAGGTTCCTATTAACAGTTTGTGCGTGGCTTGAGACATCTTGAGATTATTAGCACCAGGTATGAGATTTCATGTGAAAACAACACCATTGACTACAACTTGACAATTCTGGAGTCAGTTGGGCCAAAATTAAGATATAGATGAATCAACAATAACCCTGCTTCCAAAGCCACAGCCAATGCTAAATACACAGCTCAGATCTTTAGGGTATGGACACGTTTTTTTTTTTCAGGTGGGTGAATATGCCAGGTTTTTCAAGAGAAAGCTGGCATATTTTTTTTCCTTAAGTGTCTTTGTTGTGTTTTTTTGGTAATTTGATGAACTCTTATTTATCCTTTTTGGGCATCAGAGTTATTTTGAGCCACTCCATTGCCTTGCATGGTAAACTATAGCGTGTCTTCAGAGCTGAAAACGCCAGAAAGTGGTCAGGTCACTTCTGTTAACCGCTTGGCATCTTGAGAAACTTTTAACTGCTTCATGTTTCCAAAAAGAGTGAATATATGAACAACAGCAAGCCTTATTTACATAGAAATGATATGTTCAAACTATTGAGTGTTTTCTGGGCGCTTCTTTAGTTTTGGGGTGGATTTGTCTGATAAAAACGTTGTGTGCACATACCCTTAGAATTGCTGGACAAATATTGCAAATAATCAATTCATGATATTAAATGGATCTCTCTAACCACTTACTCTACAATTCCCAGCATGTCATGACAAGCCATGGATTGGAGAGCACTGATGAAACTAGATATTCTTACACAATTTTGCTTGAATAATTACAAAATGACTATTGCACCAAGTTATTGTTCCTCAGACAACAGTTTTATTTCTTGCAGTTTCGGACATATGCTATAAAGTTGTCAGGTAAAATTACTCACAGGATTTACAAATACACTGTATTCAGATTTGGAGAAGAGGCGCAGCAAGTAGTACAACCGACAGTATACAGCAAATGCATGTCCAATGATTAAAGTACATTGTGCTCTGTTATATATCCTGCTGGAAAGTCACAATTGCTAATAGAACAAAGACACATCTCCATATAAAATGTTCACTGGTTCTGAACCGTTTAGATAAAAACAAAGAAACGTTATTTAATTAAAAATAAACTAATTATAGTACTCAGAACACTAGCAGCAAAAGTTTTATGTGGGCAGGAAACAAACTCACCACATAATAAGTAATAGCACTTAACAGAGTGACAATTGACAGTCCATTTACAAGACACAAAGTTTGCAAACGTTTATTTCTTATACACCGAATAATCGCAAGACCCCAGATGCTGTGTCTGGGGCAGTGGTACGTACATTCTGTGCGGTAGATTACCCTAGATCACAGGTATATCCACCTTCCAGTTACATACGGAAAATCCATGTACATCTTCTACACCATCCGTTGCTTCTGCTGAAACCTGCAGTGCAGATACATTCAATGACACGCTATTGTCCATCCAACGGTGTCAGACGTTCCAACATTCCCGCAAAAGGTTCACTCTACAGTCTTTTCCATGGAGTCTACATTACTCCTTCAAAAAACTGCTGGTCGGTAATTCAGGCAATTACCTAAAAAGATCTCTATTGCTTGGACTCTCAGATTTTCACTGAACCGTTTCTGCACAGAGTCGACTTTCATACAGGCCCAAGGCATGGTGCACAAACTGGTACTGCTCACTGGTCTGGACCATTCCACCCCTGTTATGGACAAGAAGATACACCAGAATAAGTAATGATACCCATACAACAGGTTCTTCTCAGAGTCACTAGTATGTGTGGCCATGGACAATCACATTACAAAAATATTTTCTAGGCCATAAAGTGGACTAACAGTGGGTACGGAAAGTATTCAGACCCCTTTACATTTTTTACTCTTTTATTCATTGCAGCCATTTGGTGAATTCAAAAAAGTTCATTTTTGTTCTCATTAATGTACACTCTGCACCCCATCTTGACTGAAAAAAACAGAAATGTAGAAATTTTTGCAAATTTATTAAAAAAGAAAAACTGAAATATCACATGGTCATAAGTATTCAGACCCTTTGCTCAGTATTGAGTAGAAGCACCTTTTGAGCTAGCACAGCCATGAGTCTTCTTGGGAATGATGCAACAAGTTTTTTTCACACCTGGATTTGGGGATCCTCTGCCATTCTTCTTTGCAGATCCTCTCCAGTTCCATCAGGTTGGATGGTGAACATTGGTGGACAGCCATTTTCAGGTCTCCAGAAATGGTCAATTGGGTTTAGGTCAGGGTTCTGGATGGGCCAGTCAAGAATGGTCACAGAGTTGTTCTGAAGTCACTCCTTTGTTATTTTAGCTGTGTGCTTAGGGTCATTGTATTGTTGGAAGGTAAACCTTCGGCCAAGTCTGAGGTCCAGAGCACTCTGGAAGAGGTTTTCATCCACGATATCTCTGTACTTGGTGCATTCATGTTTCCTTCAATGACAGCCAGTCTTTCTGTCCCTGCAGCTGAAAAACACCTCCATATCATGATGCTGCCACCACCATGTTTTACGGTTGGAATTGTATTGGGCAGGTGATAAGCAGTGCCTGGTTTTCTCTACACATACCGCTTAGAATTATCACCAAAAAGGTCTATCTTCATCTCATAAGACCAGAGAATCTTATTTCTCATAGTCTAGGAGTCCTTCATGTGTTTTTTTTTTTAGCAAACTATGTCTTGCACTGAGGAGAGGCTTCAGTCGGGCCACTCTGCCATAAAGGCCCGACTGGTGGAGGGCTGCTGTGATAGTTGACTTTGTGGAACTTTCTCCCATCTCCCTACTGCACCTCTGGAGCTCAGCCACAGTGATCTTGGGGTTCTTCTTTACCTCTCTCACTAAGGCTCTTCTCCCACGATTGCTTAGTTTGGCTGGACGGCCAGGTCTAGGAAGACTTCTGGTGGTCCCAAACTTCTTCCATTTAAAGATTATGGAGGCCACTGTGCTCTTAGGAACCTTGAGTACTGCAGAAATTCTGTTGTAACCTTGGCCAGATCTGTGCCTTGCCACAATTCTGTCTCTGAACCCCTTGGCCAGTTCCTTTGACCTCATGATTCCCATTTGGTCTGGCATGCACTTTGATCTGTGAGGTCTTATATAGACAGGTGTGTGCCTTTCCAAATCAAGTTCTATCAGTTTAATTAAATACAGCTGGACTCCAGTGAAGGAGTAGAACCATCTCAAGGAGGATCACAAGGAAATGGACAGCATGTGACTTACATATGAGTGTCTGAGCAAAGGGTCTGAATACTTCTGACCATGTGATATTTCAGTTTTTCTTTTTTATTAAATTTGCAAAAATTTCTACATTTCTGCTTTTTTCAGTCAAGATGGGGTGCAGAGTGTACATTAATGAGAAAAAAGTGAACTTTAAATGTTTTACTCTTTGTTTCATTGCAGCCATTTGGTAAATTCAATAACGGGGTCTGAATACTTTCCGTACCCACTGTACATATTGCTTCCAGCAATCCATCTTTGGAATCCAAGCAGGGTGGGGGAAAGCTGATAAGTGGGTAGAAAGGAGCACAGAGTCCACTGGCTGGTATCATTAGAGAAAAAAGAGACACTACTTCACCCCCTTCACTTTCCAGCACCATTGACCAGGATAGCTTGATGTCATTATTTTTCTTAAGGGTATGTTAAATCATTTTTACAATCTGGCTGCGGTAAAAAATTTTTACACACTTTTGTTTTAAAGGGAACCTGTCATGTAAAAAAACCCCCTGGAGATATGGGGTTAACACCATTATCTGCAATTTACGGTAATAGCATTTTTTTACATAACAGCCTCTCTTTACTTTGTTTCCCTGCACATTAAACTCTGATACATGGCTATAAATCAATCAGCAGATAGGAGCTCAGTAAAAAAGCAGATAAAAGAGTTACACACTCTCGCATTGGATTGTCAGAATCAGCTCACTGACGAATTCTCAGTTAATCCATTTTACAGCCAGTAATAGACAGTGTAAAACGGGCTGTAGAAGGCAAAGGGTAAAATGTTAAAACCCAATCACAAAAACTATTTCCAGCCCAAAAAATACATGTATTTATGTAAGAAAAGAGAATTGTCTCCAAAGGTGGACAACCCACCTGACCAGAAGATATTAATGACTGAACGTAATAATACATTATTAATATCAGATTGGTAGGGTTTCAACATCGTCAGACTGTGTAATACCGCAAGAGGTATCAATGGCATATACTATATCAGCATTTAAAGGGAACCTGTCATGTGAAAAAATGCTATTAACCTGCAGATATGGGGTTAGTCTGCTTTCTAGCATTCTGAAGCCATGTGGGTGCTGCACTGAAAGCCTCTATGCCAGGAGAAAATGATCTTTCAGTCATAGAGGCGCAGCTTCTGTAACCACGCAGTACATAGTGAGTGGCAGGTGTAACACACCCCGGCACTGACTGACAGCCGGCACAGCACTGATGGACTGTAAAGTTGGCTGTCAGTCAGTACAGGGGGCACGGTTACAGAAGTGTGTACTAAGCAGTGACAGAAGCCGTGCCTCTATGACTGAAATAAAATTAATTCATTTTAATTTTCTTCTTGCAGCCAGGCTTCCAGTGCAATAGCCACATGGCTTTAGGGAGCTATTACCTGCAGATTAATAGTGTTTTTTCACACAACAGTTTCCCTTTTGGGGTAGATGCTTTTAACACAAAAAATGGCATTTGGGGTTACAAATAATCTAGCGATAGTGAACGTATAACTGGTGGACAAATGTTGACTTTGATGGATCTGTCTTTTTCCAATTTATAGAACTATGTATGTTTCAATCAGCACCCCCATTGATCACCGGGTCTAAGCTCTGATGGCAGCCGGACGTCAACACATCAAATGGAGCTGCAATGCTGATGCCGGTTAGTTGGAGTATGGATCAGATGCCCACCGATATATTGATGATCTATCTCCAGGGTACGTCATCCCTATCTTCCGTCCGCACAATCCCTTTAATGAATCGCATATATTGCCTTTCTGTAATATATACTATGAGTTATTTGACAATAATTGAGCATGTCAGGCTAGAATTAAACATTCTAGGAGTATCTCAATGCAATACTGTCACTTGTCTTAGTGTCTGATCCCAGTCATACCTTCCCATTTGAAAACTGGTAACTCGCAATTCTGTCACAGATTACATACTGTAAAATGACACATGGTGGGTGAGCAGCCCAGGTAAAGATTTTGCTCTTAACCTCAGAAGTTTTAAAGGGCTATGAGCTTTGCAAAATCCCTACTAGTCAGAATGGTTTATAATCTGGTCACAACATTGGGATTGCCAGCGATCAGCTGAAATCGGTGGGAATCCTGGCAGTATGTGTATGATTTCCTATTACATATCTATTCCAATCATTGGGTTGTCTGGATAACGCAAGAAAAGTCCCCTAGAGAGATACTATTGCTCTTTATGGTTTTCCATTTTATCCAAGAGACGATCTTATGTTCCCCTACGAATTTCCCAAAAAGGCATATAACATGAGTTTTCTAACCTGCCTCTATATGTTATGACTAAATGGTAACCAAACCAGAGGTTCATTTCCATTTCACATATTCAGCTTTGTGGAGGTGGATTTCTCAGAAACAGCGTAATAGTAGCAGAAATGTGTCCTTTGACCATCATTTGGACAGGATACATATCAGTGTGCCGGGGAAATGACAGGAAAAGCTGCCTAGCGTCTGTGTGAACCCCTGGTCACGTAGGGTGTGCACTACTTACATGTGAGCACATAGCAGACTATATATATATATATATATATATATATATATATATATATATATACACACGTTTCCTCTATTTTATATATCTCGTATAAAATAATACGTAACAATATCATATATATTCTGACATATAATTAGCTGATATAAACCCTCCAAAAAGATTTTACATTCTAGAAATCCAGTAAAGCACAGCTATTTTACACTCCACCATATAAGAGCCTACAATGCACGGCACGTACGGTACATACTGTACACTAAAGCTCACACTGTGTTTTATGATATGAAAAGAATTTGATATCTTTTTTTCTGGCAGGTCATTACAGGTAAGAAGAGGCTCTCAAGCCGTGTCTCTTTGATAAAATTCACTCTGCTTTTTCTAGATCAAGTAAGAAGATGAAGAGATTTGACAAGTAGATATAATAATGAGCAGTGTAAGGTTGGGTTTACACCATATTTGCTCCCTCCAACTATATACTTTGTCAGGTTTATAAAAAGGTATAAAGGTGCATACAGCAGGCATGCGTTAAGGAAGGATGGGAACAAATGTAAATGTATGAAAGCATATACAGCACTCTGACGTTTGGATATGTCCGCCATTAACTTCCACTGTTGAAATCATGTATCGCTTAACATATATGCTTTTTTGCAGCTTCTGTTTGCTTTGAAAAGTTCAGCTGATGACTACAGTCAAAAAAGAACCCAGATGTACCCTGTTATGACCCCAATGGCAGAGGGTCTCAAAAGTACATACCAAGTCTGCAAACACAAAAAACCAGCTCATAGGGCAGTGGTAACTGAGCTGACCATATAGCTAATCCTAGCACCACAAATAGCAGCAGCCGGGGAACGTGCCTACGTTGGTTCTAGACGTCTCGCGCCAGCCGGAGAACTAACTAACCCTAGAAGGGAAAAGATAGACCTTTCTTGCCTCCAGAGAAAAGACCCCAAAAGTTGGATACAAGCCCCCAACAAATAGTAACGGTGAGGTAAGGAGAAAAGACAAACGTAAGAATGAACTAGATATTTAGCAAAGAGAGGCCCACTGACTAATAGCAGAATATAGTAAGATGACTTATATGGTCAGCAAAAACCCTATCAAAATTTCCACGCTGGATATTCAAGAACCCCCGAACCGTCTAACGGCCCGGGGGGAGAACACCAGCCCCCTAGAGCTTCCAGCAAAATCAGGAATCACATTTAGTACAAGCTGGACAAAAAATAAGAGCAAAGCAAATAACTGTTATGGTTCTCAATGGCAAGAGAACATAGCCCAGCAAACATACGAACTAGCTCTTGGAAGGATGGAAACTAAACTGACCATGAACTAAACCTGCCGCACAACTAACAGTAGCCGGGTAGCGTAGCCTGCGTTTTATCCCTAGACGCCCAGCGCCGGCCGGAGGACTAACTAATCCTGGCAGAGGAAAATATAGTCCTGGCTCACCTCTAGAGAAATTTCCCCGAAAGGCAGACAGAGGCCCCCACAAATATTGGCGGTGATTTTAGATGAAATGACAAACGTAGTATGAAAATAGGTTTAGCAAAATTGAGGTCCGCTTACTAGATAGCAGGAAGACAGAAAGGGCACTTTCATGGTCAGCTGAAAACCCTATCAAAATACCATCCTGAAATTACTTTAAGACTCTAGTATTAACTCATAACATCAGAGTGGCAATTTCAGATCACAAGAGCTTTCCAGACACAGAAACGAAACTACAGCTGTGAACTGGAACAAAATGCAAAAACAAACAAGGACTAAGTCCAACTTAGCTGGGAGTTGTCTAGCAGCAGGAACATGCACAGAAAGGCTTCTGATTACAATGTTGACCGGCATGGAAGTGACAGAGGAGCAAGGCTAAATAGCGACTCCCACATCCTGATGGAAACAGGTGAACAGAGAGGATGATGCACACCAGTTCAATTCCACCAGTGGCCACCGGGGGAGCCCAAAATCCAATTTCACAACAGTACCCCCCCCTCAAGGAGGGGGCACCGAACCCTCACCAGAACCACCAGGGCGATCAGGATGAGCCCTATGAAAGGCACGGACCAAATCGGAGGCATGAACATCAGAGGCAGTCACCCAAGAATTATCCTCCTGACCGTATCCCTTCCATTTGACCAGATACTGGAGTTTCCGTCTGGAAACACGGGAGTCCAAGATTTTTTCCACAACGTACTCCAACTCGCCCTCAACCAACACCGGAGCAGGAGGCTCAACGGAAGGCACAACCGGTACCTCATACCTGCGCAATAATGACCGATGAAAAACATTATGATTAGAAAAAGATGCAGGGAGGTCCAAACGGAAGGACACAGGGTTAAGAATCTCCAATATCTTGTACGGGCCGATGAACCGAGGCTTAAACTTGGGAGAAGAAACCCTCATAGGGACAAAACGAGAAGACAACCACACCAAGTCCCCAACACAAAGCCGAGGACCAACCCGACGCCGGCGGTTGGCAAAAAGCTGAGTCTTCTCCTGGGACAACTTCAAATTGTCCACTACCTGCCCCCAAATCTGATGCAACCTCTCCACCACAGCATCCACTCCAGGACAATCCGAAGATTCCACCTGACCAGAAGAAAATCGAGGATGAAACCCCGAATTACAGAAAAAGGGAGACACCAAGGTGGCAGAACTGGCCCGATTATTGAGGGCAAACTCTGCTAAAGGCAAAAAAGCAACCCAATCATCCTGATCTGCAGACACAAAACACCTCAAATATGTCTCCAAGGTCTGATTCGTCCGCTCGGTCTGGCCATTAGTCTGAGGATGGAAAGCAGACGAGAAAGACAAATCTATGCCCATCCTAGCACAGAATGCTCGCCAAAATCTAGACACGAATTGGGTACCTCTGTCAGAAACGATATTCTCCGGAATACCATGCAAACGGACCACATTTTGAAAAAACAGAGGAACCAACTCGGAAGAAGAAGGCAACTTAGGCAGGGGAACCAAATGGACCATCTTAGAGAAACGATCACACACCACCCAGATGACAGACATCTTCTGAGAAACAGGAAGATCCGAAATAAAATCCATCGAGATGTGCGTCCAGGGCCTCTTCGGGATAGGCAAGGGCAACAACAATCCACTAGCCCGAGAACAACAAGGCTTGGCCCGAGCACAAACGTCACAAGACTGCACGAAGCCTCGCACATCTCGAGACAGGGAAGGCCACCAGAAGGACCTTGCCACCAAATCCCTGGTACCAAAGATTCCAGGATGACCTGCCAACGCAGAAGAATGAACCTCAGAAATGACTTTACTGGTCCAATCATCAGGAACAAACAGTCTACCAGGTGGGCAACGATCAGGTCTATCCGCCTGAAACTCCTGCAAGGCCCGCCGCAGGTCTGGAGAAACGGCAGACAATATCACTCCATCCTTAAGGATACCTGTAGGTTCAGAATTACCAGGGGAGTCAGGCTCAAAACTCCTAGAAAGGGCATCCGCCTTAACATTCTTAGAACCCGGCAGGTAGGACACCACAAAATTAAACCGAGAGAAAAACAACGACCAGCGCGCCTGTCTAGGATTCAGGCGTCTGGCGGACTCAAGATAAATTAGATTTTTGTGGTCAGTCAATACCACCACCTGATGTCTAGCCCCCTCAAGCCAATGACGCCACTCCTCAAAAGCCCACTTCATGGCCAAAAGCTCCCGATTCCCAACATCATAATTCCGCTCGGCGGGCGAAAATTTACGCGAGAAAAAAGCACAAGGTCTCATCACGGAGCAATCGGAACTTCTCTGCGACAAAACCGCCCCAGCTCCGATTTCAGAAGCGTCGACCTCAACCTGAAAAGGAAGAGCAACATCAGGCTGACGCAACACAGGGGCGGAAGAAAAGCGGCGCTTAAGCTCCCGAAAGGCCTCCACAGCAGCAGGGGACCAATCAGCAACATCAGCACCCTTCTTAGTCAAATCAGTCAATGGTTTAACAACATCAGAAAAACCAGCAATAAATCGACGATAAAAGTTAGCAAAGCCCAAAAATTTCTGAAGACTCTTAAGAGAAGAGGGTTGCGTCCAATCACAAATAGCCTGAACCTTGACAGGATCCATCTCGATGGAAGAGGGGGAAAAAATATATCCCAAAAAGGAAATCTTTTGAACCCCAAAAACGCACTTAGAACCCTTCACACACAAGGAATTAGACCGCAAAACCTGAAAAACCCTCCTGACCTGCTGGACATGAGAGTCCCAGTCATCCGAAAAAATCAAAATATCATCCAGATACACAATCATAAATTTATCCAAATAATCACGGAAAATGTCATGCATAAAGGACTGAAAGACTGAAGGGGCATTTGAAAGACCAAAAGGCATCACCAAATACTCAAAGTGGCCCTCGGGCGTATTAAATGCGGTTTTCCACTCATCCCCCTGCTTAATTCGCACCAAATTATACGCCCCACGAAGATCTATCTTAGAGAACCACTTGGCCCCCTTTATGCGAGCAAACAAATCAGTCAGCAGTGGCAACGGATATTGATATTTAACCGTGATTTTATTCAAAAGCCGATAATCAATGCACGGCCTCAAAGAGCCATCTTTCTTAGCCACAAAGAAAAAACCGGCTCCTAAGGGAGATGACGAAGGACGAATATGTCCCTTTTCCAAGGACTCCTTTATATATTCTCGCATAGCAGCATGTTCAGGCACAGACAGATTAAATAAACGACCCTTAGGGTATTTACTACCCGGAATCAAATCTATGGCACAATCGCACTCCCGGTGCGGAGGTAATGAACCAAGCTTAGGTTCTTCAAAAACGTCACGATATTCAGTCAAGAATTCAGGAATCTCAGAGGGAATAGATGATGAAATGGAAACCACAGGTACGTCCCCATGCGTCCCCTTACATCCCCAGCTTAACACAGACATAGCTTTCCAGTCAAGGACTGGGTTATGAGATTGCAGCCATGGCAATCCAAGCACCAACACATCATGTAGGTTATACAGCACAAGAAAGCGAATAATCTCCTGGTGATCCGGATTAATCCGCATAGTTACTTGTGTCCAGTATTGTGGTTTATTGCTAGCCAATGGGGTGGAGTCAATCCCCTTCAGGGGTATAGGAGTTTCAAGAGGCTCCCAAATCATACCCACAGCGTTTGGCAAAGGACCAATCCATAAGACTCAAAGCGGCGCCAGAGTCGACATAGGCATCCGCGGTAATAGATGATAAAGAACAAATCAGGGTCACAGATAGAATAAACTTAGACTGTAAAGTGCCAATTGAAACAGACTTATCAAGCTTCTTAGTACGCTTAGAGCATGCTGATATAACATGAGTTGAATCACCGCAATAGAAGCACAACCCATTTTTTCGTCTAAAATTCTGCCGTTCACTTCTGGACAGAATTCTATCACATTGCATATTCTCTGGCGTCTTCTCAGTAGACACCGCCAAATGGTGCACAGGTTTGCGCTCCCGCAGACGCCTATCGATCTGGATAGCCATTGTCATGGACTCATTCAGACCCGCAGGCACAGGGAACCCCACCATAACATCCTTAATGGCATCAGAGAGACCCTCTCTGAAATTCGCCGCCAGGGCGCACTCATTCCACTGAGTAAGCACAGCCCATTTACGGAATTTCTGGCAGTATATTTCAGCTTCGTCTTGCCCCTGAGATAGGGACATCAAGGCCTTTTCCGCCTGAAGTTCTAACTGAGGTTCCTCATAAAGCAACCCCAAGGCCAGAAAAAACGCATCCACATTGAGCAACGCAGGATCCCCTGGAGCCAATGCAAAAGCCCAATCCTGAGGGTCGCCCCGGAGCAAAGAAATCACAATCCTGACCTGCTGAGCAGGATCTCCAGCAGAGCGAGATTTCAGGGACAAAAACAACTTGCAATTATTTTTGAAATTTTGAAAGCAAGATCTATTCCCCGAGAAAAATTCAGGCAAAGGAATTCTAGGTTCAGATATAGGAACATGAACAACAAAATCTTGTAAGTTTTGAACTTTCGTGGTGAGATTATTCAAACCTGCAGCTAAACTCTGAATATCCATTTTAAACAGGTGAACACAGAGCCATTCCAGGATTAGAAGGAGAGAGAGAGAGAGAAAGGCTGCAATATAGGCAGACTTGCAAGAGATTCAATTACAAGCACACTCAGAACTGAGAAAAAAAAAAAAAAAAATCTTCAGCAGACTTCTCTTTTCTCTCCTTTCTCTGTCAATTAATTTAACCCTTTATGGCCGGTCAAACTGTTATGGTTCTCAATGGCAAGAGAACATAGCCCAGCAAACATACGAACTAGCTCTTGGAAGGATGGAAACTAAACTGACCATGAACTAAACCTGCCGCACAACTAACAGTAGCCGGGTAGCGTAGCCTGCGTTTTATCCCTAGACGCCCAGCGCCGGCCGGAGGACTAACTAATCCTGGCAGAGGAAAATATAGTCCTGGCTCACCTCTAGAGAAATTTCCCCGAAAGGCAGACAGAGGCCCCCACAAATATTGGCGGTGATTTTAGATGAAATGACAAACGTATGAAAATAGGTTTAGCAAAATTGAGGTCCGCTTACTAGATAGCAGGAAGACAGAAAGGGCACTTTCATGGTCAGCTGAAAACCCTATCAAAATACCATCCTGAAATTACTTTAAGACTCTAGTATTAACTCATAACATCAGAGTGGCAATTTCAGATCACAAGAGCTTTCCAGACACAGAAACGAAACTACAGCTGTGAACTGGAACAAAATGCAAAAACAAACAAGGACTAAGTCCAACTTAGCTGGGAGTTGTCTAGCAGCAGGAACATGCACAGAAAGGCTTCTGATTACAATGTTGACCGGCATGGAAGTGACAGAGGAGCAAGGCTAAATAGCGACTCCCACATCCTGATGGAAACAGGTGAACAGAGAGGATGATGCACACCAGTTCAATTCCACCAGTGGCCACCGGGGGAGCCCAAAATCCAATTTCACAACAAATAACCAAAAAACAAAGAAGCAGGACTTAGCTTAATTTTGCAAGATCCAAGACCAGCAGACAGGAGCAAACAGAAAGGAACTGATTACAACGATGCCAGGCACAGGACTGAGAAACCAGGAAGTTTATATAGCAACACCCCTGGACTAACGACCCAGGTGGGTGCCAAACTGAGGAAAGACAATCCCAGAGTCATATCACTAGTGACCACAAGAGGGAGCCAAAAAAGTCTAATTCACAACAGTACCCCCCCTTTAAGGAGGGGTCACCGAACCCTCACCAAGACCACCAGGGCGATCAGGATGAGCAGCGTGAAAGGCACGAACTAAATCGGCCGCATGCACATCAGAGGCAACCACCCAGGAATTATCCTCCTGACCATAGCTGTCATGGTTCCCAATGGCAAGGGAACGTCAGAGAACATAAATAACAGAACAGCTCTTGGGTGATGGAATCTCGAGCTGACCGAGAGCTAAACCTACCACACAACTAACAGTGGCCGGGTGGCGTACCTGTTGTGGATTCTGTTTGCGGGCTCCCTCTGGTGGTTACTGCTGGTACTGGGTGACTTTGGTGGGTTGCGGCCTTTGGTTTCCATCTGTCCATCAGAGGCTGGGTGTTTCCTATTTTACCTGGCCTCTCTGTCATTTCCCTTGCCGGCTATCAATGTGTTCAGATGTGCTCTGTTTGGTTCCTGCCTACCTGCTCCCAGATCTTTCAGGATAAGCTAAGTGCTGATTTTCAGTTGTTTGGTTTTTTGTCCAGCTTGCTTAGAATGTCTCTTTGTTAGCTGGTTGCTCTAGTGGACTGAGGTTCTCCCCATGTGCCATGAGTTGGCACATGGGTTCTTGTAATCTCAGGATGGTTTTTTTGATTAGGGTTTTTTGCTGACCGCTCAGTCCCCTTTTGTGTCATTCTGCTTTCTAGTTTTCAGCGGGCCTCTATTTGCTAAAGCTATATACATCATCTCTATGTATGTGCCTTCCTCTCATTTCACCGTCAATACATGTGGGGGGCAACTATATCTTTGGGGTTAATTCCTCTGGAGGCAAGTGAGGTCTTTGATTTCTCTGCAGTACTAGTTAGCTCTTAGGCTGGTGCGTGGCGTCTAGAACCAACGTAGGCACGCTCCCTGGCTATCTCTAGTTGCGTTTGTCAGGCGTAGGGCAGCGGTCAGCCCAGGTTCCATCACCCTAGAGCTCGTCCGATATTTATTATACTTGCTTATCCTGTGCTATCCCTAGCCATTGGGGATTCATGACAGTATAGCCGGTCCACAAAGTGTTAATTGTTTGGGCTGAAGCAGGAGAAAAAGAAGTGTTCAAGGAAAATTTTTTTTTTTTTTTTTTCCTTCAGAGTTTTGCTGCCTAGCCCTTAATTGCTGTCTAGCTGCTTCTTACCTCCTCTTAACCCTTGAATGGCTCTGATCTTAGCTGTTTATCATGGATGTCCAGAGTTTGGCTTCCAGCCTGAGTAATCTCGCGGCAAAGGTTCAAAACATACAGGATTTCGTTGTTCACACTCCCATGTCTGAACCTAGAATTCCTATTCCAGAGTTTTTTTCTGGAGATAGATCTACCTTCCTGAATTTCAGGAACAATTGTAAATTGTTTCTCTCTTTGAAATCTCGCTCCTCTGGAGACCCTGCTCAACAGGTCAAGATTGTTATATCGTTCCTACGGGGCGACCCTCAGAATTGGGCATTTGCATTGGCACCAGGGGATCCTGCATTGCTCAGTGTGGATGCGTTTTTTCTGGCATTGGGATTGCTCTATGAGGAACCTAACCTAGAGATTCAGGCTGAAAAGGCTTTATTGGCCCTCTCTCAGGGGCATGATGAAGCGGAAATATATTGTCAGAAATTTCGGAAATGGTCGGTGCATACTCAGTGGAATGAGTGCGCCCTGGCTGCAAACTTCAGAAATGGTCTTTCTGAGGCCATTAAGGATATTATGGTGGGGTTCCCTGCGCCTACAGGTCTGAATGAGTCTATGGCTATGGCCATTCAGATTGATCGGCGTTTACGGGAGCGCAAACCCGTGCACCAGTTGGCGGTGTCTTCTGAACAGGCACCTGAGATTATGCAATGTGATAGAATTCAGTCCAGAAGTGAACGGCAAGATTATAGGCGGAAAAATGGTTTGTGTTTTTATTGTGGTGATTCAGCTCATGTTATATCAGCATGCTCTAAACGCACAAAAAGGGTTGATAAATCTTTTGCCATTGATACTCTGCAGTCTAAGTTCATTTTGTCTGTGACTCTGATTTTTTCACTGTCTTCCATTTCCGTCGATGCCTATGTGGATTCAGGCGCTGCCCTGAGTCTTATGGATTGGTCATTTGCTAAACGCTGCGGTTTTAGTCTAGAGCCTCTGGAAGTTCCTATTCCTCTGAAAGGAATTGATTCTACACCGTTGGCTATGAATAAGCCGCAGTATTGGACACAAGTGACCATGCGCATGACTCCCGTTCATCAGGAGGTGATTCGCTTCCTTGTACTGTATAATTTACATGATGTACTAGTGCTTGGTCTGCCATGGTTACAAACTCATAATCCTGTCCTGGACTGGAAAACAATGTCTGTGCTAAGCTGGGGATGTCACGGGGTTCATGATGATGCACCTCCGATTTCTATAGCTTCATCTACTCCTTCGGAGATCCCTGCGTTTTTGTCGGATTATAGGGATGTTTTTGAGGAGCCTAAGCTCAATTCGCTCCCTCCCCATAGAGAGTGTGACTGTGCTATAGAATTGATTCCTGGCAGTAAGTTCCCTAAGGGTCGTTTATTTAATCTGTCACTACCAGAGCATACTGCTATGCGGAATTATATTAAGGAGTCCTTGGAAAAGGGACATATTCGTCCATCTTCGTCCCCTCTGGGAGCAGGTTTTTTTTTCGTGGCAAAAAAAGATGGTTCCCTGAGGCCTTGTATAGATTATCGCCTTCTGAATAAGATTACAGTCAAATACCAGTATCCATTGCCATTATTTACTGATTTGTTTGCTCGCATTAAGGGGGCTAGGTGGTTCACTAAAATAGATCTTCGTGGTGCGTATAATCTGGTGCGGATAAAACAGGGTGATGAGTGGAAAACCGCATTTAATACGCCTGAGGGCCATTTTGAGTATTTGGTAATGCCTTTTGGACTCTCCAATGCTCCGTCAGTCTTTCAGTCCTTTATGCACAATATTTTCCGTGAATATCTGGATAAGTTTATGATTGTGTATTTGGATGATATTTTGGTGTTTTCTGATGACTGGGAGTCTCATGTTCTACAGGTCAGGAAGGTGTTTCAGGTTTTGCGGGCCAATTCTCTGTTTGTGAAGGGCTCAAAGTGTCTCTTCGGAGTCCAGAAGATTTCTTTTTTGGGGTACATTTTTTCTCCTTCTACTATTGAGATGGATCCCGTTAAGGTTCAGGCTATTTGTGACTGGACACAACCTACATCTGTTAAGAGCCTTCAGAAGTTCTTGGGGTTTGCTAATTTTTATCGTCGGTTCATTGCTAATTTTTCCAGTATTGTTAAACCTTTGACTGATTTGACTAAAAAGGGTGCTGATGTTGCTGATTGGTCTCCTGCGGCCGTGGAGGCCTTTCGGGAACTTAAGCGCCGGTTTTCTTCTGCTCCTGTGTTGTGTCAACCAGATGTTTCACTTCCTTTCCAGGTGGAGGTTGATGCTTCCGAGATTGGAGCGGGGGCGGTTTTGTCACAGAGAAGTTCTAATGGCTCGGTGATGAAGCCATGTGCTTTCTTCTCTAGAAAATTCTCGCCCGCCGAGCGCAATTATGATGTGGGTAATCGGGAGCTTTTGGCCATGAAGTGGGCATTTGAGGAGTGGCGTCATTGGCTTGAGGGTGCTAAACATCGCGTGGTGGTCTTGACTGATCACAAGAATCTCATTTACCTTGAGTCTGCCAGGCGTTTGAATCCTAGACAGGCTCGTTGGTCGTTATTTTTTTCTCGTTTCAATTTCGTGGTTACATACCTGCCAGGTTCAAAGAATGTGAAGGCAGATGCTCTTTCCAGGAGTTTTGTGCCTGACTCTCCTGGAGACACTGGGCCTGCTGGTATCCTTAGGGATGGGGTAATATTGTCCGCCGTATCCCCAGACTTGCGACTTGCATTGCAGGAGTTTCAGGTGGATAAACCGGATCGATGTCCACCAGAAAGACTGTTTGTTCCGGATGATTGGACCAGTAGAGTCATCTCCGAGGTCCATTCTTCTGTGTTGGCTGGTCATCCTGGAATATTTGGTACAAGAGACTTGGTGGCCAGGTCTTTTTGGTGGCCTTCCTTGTCTAGGGATGTGCGTACCTTTGTGCAGTCTTGTGAAGTGTGTGCTCGAGCTAAGCCTTGCTGTTCACGGGCTAGTGGGTTGTTGTTATCCTTGCCCATCCCGAAGAGGCCTTGGACGCACATTTCCATGGATTTTATTTCTGATCTCCCGGTTTCACAGAAAATGTCCGTTATCTGGGTTGTGTATGACCGCATTTCTAAGATGGTTCATTTGGTGCCCTTGCCTAAGTTGCCCTCCTCCTCTGAGTTGGTTCCTTTGTTTTTTCAGAACGTGGTTCGTTTGCATGGGATTCCGGAGAATATCGTTTCTGACAGGGGATCCCAGTTTGTGTCTAGATTTTGGCGGACGTTTTGTGCCAAGATGGGCATTGATTTGTCTTTCTCGTCTGCATTCCATCCTCAGACGAATGGCCAGACGGAGCGAACTAATCAGACCTTGGAAACTTATTTGAGGTGTTTTGTTTCTGCTGATCAGGATGACTGGGTTGCTTTTTTACCACTGGCCGAATTTGCTCTTAATAATCGGGCTAGTTCGGCCACGTTGGTCTCTCCTTTTTTTTGTAATTCGGGGTTTCATCCTCGTTTTTCCTCTGGTCAGGTGGAGTCTTCGGATTGTCCTGGAGTGGACATGGTGGTGGACAGGCTACATCACATTTGGAATCAGGTGGTGGACAATTTGAAGTTATCTCAGGAGAAGACTCAGCAGTTTGCTAATCGCCGTCGCCGCGTGGGTCCCCGACTTCTTGTTGGGGACTTGGTGTGGTTGTCTTCTCGTTTTGTCCCTATGAAGGTCTCTTCTCCTAAGTTCAAGCCTCGGTTCATCGGTCCTTATAGGATCTCGGAGATTCTTAACCCTGTATCTTTCCGTTTGGATCTCCCAGCATCGTTCGCTATTCATAATGTGTTCCATCGGTCGTTGTTGCGGAGGTATGAGGTGCCTGTTGTTCCTTCGGTCGAGCCTCCTGCTCCGGTGCTGGTGGAGGGAGAATTGGAGTATGTTGTTGAAAAGATCTTGGATTCTCGTGTTTCCAGACGCAAACTCCAGTATTTGGTTAAGTGGAAGGGTTATGGTCAGGAGGACAATTCCTGGGTGGTCGCCTCCGATGTTCATGCGACTGATTTGGTCCGCGCCTTCCATAGAGCTCACCCTGATCGCCCTGGGGGTTCTCGTGAGGGTTCGGTGACCCCTCCTCAAGGGGGGGGTACTGTTGTGGATTCTGTTTGCGGGCTCCCTCTGGTGGTTACTGCTGGTACTGGGTGACTTTGGTGGGTTGCGGCCTTTGGTTTCCATCTGTCCATCAGAGGCTGGGTGTTTCCTATTTTACCTGGCCTCTCTGTCATTTCCCTTGCCGGCTATCAATGTGTTCAGATGTGCTCTGTTTGGTTCCTGCCTACCTGCTCCCAGGTCTTTCAGGATAAGCTAAGTGCTGATTTTCAGTTGTTTGGTTTTTTGTCCAGCTTGCTTAGAATGTCTCTTTGTTAGCTGGTTGCTCTAGTGGACTGAGGTTCTCCCCATGTGCCATGAGTTGGCACATGGGTTCTTGTAATCTCAGGATGGTTTTTTTGATTAGGGTTTTTTGATGACCGCTCAGTCCCCTTTTGTGTCATTCTGCTTTCTAGTTTTCAGCGGGCCTCTATTTGCTAAAGCTATATACATCATCTCTATGTATGTGCCTTCCTCTCATTTCACCGTCAATACATGTGGGGGGCAACTATATCTTTGGGGTTAATTCCTCTGGAGGCAAGTGAGGTCTTTGTTTTCTCTGCAGTACTAGTTAGTTCTTAGGCTGGTGCGTGGCGTCTAGAACCAACGTAGGCACGCTCCCTGGCTATCTCTAGTTGCGTTTGTCAGGCGTAGGGCAGCGGTCAGCCCAGGTTCCATCACCCTAGAGCTCGTCCGATATTTATTATACTTGCTTATCCTGTGCTATCCCTAGCCATTGGGGATTCATGACACGTACCTACGTTTTATCCCTAGACGCCTAGCGCCAGCCGGAGGACTAACTAACCCTAATAGAGGAAAAGACAGACCTGGCTTACCTCTAGGGAAATTCCCCCAAAAAGGAGACAGAAGCCCCCCACATATATTGACGGTGAGTTCAGAGGAAAAGACATACGCAGTATGAAGGTAGGTTCAGCAAAGCGAGGTCCGCTTACTAGATAGCAAGAAGATACAATAGGGAACTTCACGGTCAGCTGAAAACCCTATTAAAATACCATCCCGAAATTACTTTAAGACTCATGTGTCAACTCATGATACCGGAGTGGCAATTTCGGCCCACAAGAGCTTCCAGCTACAGAAAAATAACATAACTGTGAACTGGAACAAAAATGCAAAACAAACTTAGGACTAAGAGTCCAACTTAGCTGATAGTAGTCTAGAAGCAGGAACATGCAACAGAAAGGCTCTGGTTACATTGATGGCCGGCACTAGAATAACTGAGCAGCAAGGCTAAATAGGATACACCCATATCCTGATGGAAACAGGTGAACAGAGAAAGTGAAGCACACAAGTCCAGTACCACCAGTGACCACCGGAGGAGCCCAAAAACCAAACTCACAACAGTACCCCCCCCTCAAGGAGTGGGCACCGAACCCTCACAAGAACCACCAGGGCGATCAGGACGAGCCCTATGAAAGGCACGGACCAAATCAGAGGCATGAACATCAGAGGCTGTCACCCAAGAATTATCCTCTTGACCGTAGCCCTTCCACTTGACCAGATACTGAAGTTTCCGTCTGGAAACACGGGAGTCCAAGATCTTCTCCACAACGTACTCCAATTCACCCTCAACCAACACCGGAGCGGGAGGCTCAACGGACGGCACAACCGGTACCTCATACCTGCGCAATAATGACCGATGGAAGACATTATGGATAGAAAAAGATGCTGGGAGGTCCAATCGAAAGGACACGGGGTTAAGAATCTCCAAAATCTTATACGGGCCGATGAACCGAGGCTTAAACTTAGGAGAAGAAACCCTCATAGGGACAAAACGAGAAGACAACCACACCAAGTCCCCAACACGAAGACGAGGACCAACACGACGACGGCGGTTAGCAAAATGCCGAGTCTTCTCCTGGGACAACTCCAAATTGTCCACCACCTGTCCCCAAATCCGATGCAACCTATCCACCACAGTATCCACTCCAGGACAATCCGAAGACTCCACCTGACCGGAAGAAAAACGAGGATGAAACCCCGAATTGCAAAAGAAAGGAGAAACCAAAGTGGCAGAACTAGCCCGATTATTGAGGGCAAACTCCGCCAACGGCAAAAAGGCAACCCAGTCATCCTGATCCGCAGACACAAAACACCTCAAATAAGTCTCCAAGGTCTGATTAGTTCGCTCAGTCTAGCCATTAGTCTGAGGATGGAACGCAGACGAAAAAGACAAATCAATGCCCATCCTAGCACAGAACGCCCGCCAAAATCTAGACACGAACTGGGTCCCCCTGTCAGAAACGATATTCTCCGGAATACCATGCAAGCGAACCACATTTTGAAAAAACAGAGGAACCAACTCGGATGAGGAGGGCAACTTAGGCAAGGGCACCAAATGAACCATCTTTGAAAAACGGTCACACACCACCCAGATGACAGACATTTTCTGAGAAACAGGGAGATCAGAAATAAAATCCATAGAGATGTGAGTCCAAGGCCTCTTCGGAATAGGCAAAGATAACAACAATCCGCTAGCCCGAGAACAACAAGGTTTGGCCCGAGCACAAACATCACAAGACTGCACAAAAACTCGTACATCTCGAGACAGGGAAGGCCACCAGAAGGACCTAGCCACCAAATCCCTGGTACCAAAGATCCCGGGATGACCTGCCAACACAGAAGAATGAACCTCCGAGATGACTCTACTGGTCCAATCATCAGGAACAAACAGTCTACCAGGCGGGCAACGATCAGGTCTATCCGCCTGAAACTCCTGCAAAGCCCGTCGCAGGTCTGGGGAAACAGCAGATAATATCACCCCATCCTTAAGGATACCTGTAGGTTCAGAATCACCAGGGGAATCAGGCTCAAAACTCCTAGAAAGGGCATCCGCCTTCACATTTTTAGAACCTGGTAAGTATGAGACCACAAAATTAAACCGAGAGAAAAACAACGACCAGCGCGCCTGTCTAGGATTCAGGCGCCTGGCAGACTCAAGATAAATCAAATTCTTGTGATCGGTCAATACCACCACCTGATGTCTAGCCCCCTCAAGCCAATGACGCCACTCCTCAAAAGCCCACTTCATAGCCAAAAGCTCCCGATTACCAATATCATAATTTCGCTCGGCGGGCGAAAATTTTCGAGAAAAGAACGCACAAGGTCTCATCACGGAGCAGTCGGAACTTTTCTGCGACAAGACCGCCCCAGCTCCGATCTCGGAAGCATCGACCTCAACCTGAAAAGGAAGAGTAACATCAGGCTGACGCAACACAGGGGCGGGAGAAAAGCGGCGCTTAAGCTCCCGAAAGGCCTCCACAGCAGCAGGGGACCAATCAGCAACATCAGCACCCTTTTTGGTCAAATCATTCAAAGGTTTAGCAACATCAGAAAAACCAGTTATAAATCGACGATAAAAATTAGCAAAGCCCAAAAATTTCTGAAGGCTCTTAAGAGAAGAAGGTTGCGTCCAATCACAAATAGCCCGAACCTTGACAGGATCCATCTCAATGGAAGAGGGGGAAAAAATGTACCCCAAAAAAGAAATCTTTTGAACCCCAAAAATACACTTAGAACCCTTCACACACAAGGAATTAGCCCGCAAAACCTGAAAAACCCTCCTGACCCGTTGGACATGAGAATCCCAGTCATCCGAAAAAAATCAAAATATCATCCAGATACACGATCATAAATTTATCCAAATATTCACGGAAAATGTCATGCATAAAGGACTGAAAGACTGAAGGGCCATTTGAAAGACCAAAAGGCATTACTAAATACTCAAAATGGCCCTCGGGCGTATTAAATGCGGTTTTCCACTCATCCCCCTGCTTAATTCGCACCAAATTATACGCCCCACGGAGATCAATCTTAGAGAACCACTTAGCCCCTTTTATTCGAGCAAACAAATCAGTCAGCAGTGGCAGAGGATACTGATATTTGACTGTAATTTTATTCAAGAGTCGATAATCAATACACGGCCTCAAAGAGCCATCTTTTTTAGATACAAAGAAAAAAACGGCTCTTAAGGGAGATGAAGAAGGACGAATATGTCCCTTTTCCAGGGACTCCTTAATATATTCTCGCATAGCAGCATGTTCAGGTACAGATAGATTAAATAAACGACCCTTTGGAAATTTACTGCCCGGAATCAGATCTATGGTACAATCGCAATCTCTGTGAGGAGGTAGTGAACCAAGCTTAGGCTCCTCAAAAACATCACGATAATCAGATAAAAATTCCGGAATCTCAGAGGGAATAGATGACGAAATGGAAACCAAAGGTACGTCCCCATGAGCCCCCTGACATCCCCAGCTTAACACAGACATTGCTTTCCAGTCAAGGACTGGGTTATGAGATTGTAACCATGGTAATCCGAGCACCAAAACGTCATGTAGATTGTACAACACAAGGAAGCGAATCATCTCCTGATGGTCTGGATTCATACGCATAGTCACTTGTGTCCAGTATTGTGGTTTATTACTAGCCAATGGTGTAGAGTCAATACCCTTCAGAGGTATAGGAACTTCCAGAGGCTCTAGATCAAACCCACAGCGCCTGGCAAAGGACCAATCCATTAGACTCAAAGCGGCGCCAGAGTCGACATAGGCATCCGCGGTAATTGACGATAATGAACAAATCAAGGTCACAGACAGAATAAACTTAGACTGTAAAGTGCCAATTGAAATAGACTTATCAACCTTTTTTGTACGTTTAGAGCATGCTGATATAACATGAGTTGAATCACCACAATAGAAGCACAACCCATTTTTTCACCTAAAATTCTGCCGTTCACTTCTGGACAGAATTCTATCACATTGCATATTTTCTGGAGCCTTCTCAGAAGACACCGCCAAATGGTGCACAGGTTTGCGCTCCCGCAAACGCCGATCAATCTGAATAGCCATTGTCATGGACTCATTCAGACCTGTAGGTGCAGGGAACCCCACCATAACATCTTTAATGGCATCAGAGAGACCCTCTCTGAAATTCGCCGCCAGGGCGCACTCATTCCACTGAGTAAGCACAGACCATTTACGAAATTTTTGGCAGTATATTTCAGCTTCATCTTGCCCTTGAGATAGGGCCATCAAGGCTTTTTCAGCCTGAATCTCTAAGTTAGGTTCCTCATAAAGCAACCCCAAAGCCAGAAAAAACGCATCCACATTGAGCAACGCAGGATCCCCGGGTGCCAATGCAAATGCCCAGTCTTGAGGGTCACCCCGCAGCAAGGAAATTACTATCCTAACCTGCTGTGCGGGATCTCCAGCGGAGCGAGATCTCAGGGAAAGAAATAATTTACAATTATTTTTGAAATTCAGGAAACGAGATCTATCCCCGGAGAAAAATTCTGGTATAGGAATTCTAGGTTCAGATATAGGAGCATGAATAACAAAATCCTGTAAATTTTGAACCTTCGTAGCAAGATTATTCAAACCTGTAGCCAAACTCTGAGGATCCATTTTAATCAGGTGAGATCAGAGCCATTCAAGGATTAGAAGGAGAGAGAGAGACAAAGGCTGCAATTAGAGCAGAAATGCAACTAAGTCAACTATAGAGCAAGCTCAGAGGAAAAAAAAAAAAAAAATCTGCAGACTTCTTTTTCTCTCCTTTCTTCTGCCAACGGTTTTAACACTGGGCCGGCCATACTGTCATGGTTCCCAATGGCAAGGGAACGTCAGAGAACATAAATAACAGAACAGCTCTTGGGTGATGGAATCTCGAGCTGACCGAGAGCTAAACCTACCACACAACTAACAGTGGCCGGGTGGCGTACCTACGTTTTATCCCTAGACGCCTAGCGCCAGCCGGAGGACTAACTAACCCTAATAGAGGAAAAGACAGACCTGGCTTACCTCTAGGGAAATTCCCCCAAAAAGGAGACAGAAGCCCCCCACATATATTGACGGTGAGTTCAGAGGAAAAGACATACGCAGTATGAAGGTAGGTTCAGCAAAGCGAGGTCCGCTTACTAGATAGCAAGAAGATACAATAGGGAACTTCACGGTCAGCTGAAAACCCTATTAAAATACCATCCCGAAATTACTTTAAGACTCATGTGTCAACTCATGACACTGGAGTGGCAATTTCGGCCCACAAGAGCTTCCAGCTACAGAAAAATAACATAACTGTGAACTGGAACAAAAATGCAAAACAAACTTAGGACTAAGAGTCCAACTTAGCTGATAGTAGTCTAGAAGCAGGAACATGCAACAGAAAGGCTCTGGTTACATTGATGGCCGGCACTAGAATAACTGAGCAGCAAGGCTAAATAGGATACACCCATATCCTGATGGAAACAGGTGAACAGAGAAAGTGAAGCACACAAGTCCAGTACCACCAGTGACCACCGGGGGAGCCCAAAAACCAAACTCACAACACATAGCCCTTCCACTTGACCAGATACTGAAGCCTCCGCCTGGAGAGACGAGAATCCAAGATCTTCTCCACCACGTACTCCAACTCGCCCTCAACCAACACCGGAGCAGGAGGCTCAACAGAAGGAACCACAGGTACAACGTACCGCCGCAACAAAGACCTATGGAACACGTTGTGAATGGCAAACGACACCGGAAGATCCAAGCGAAAGGACACAGGATTAAGGATTTCCAATATCTTGTAAGGACCGATGAAGCGAGGCTTAAATTTAGGAGAGGAGACCTTCATAGGAACAAATCGAGAAGACAGCCATACCAAATCCCCAACACGAAGTCGGGGACCCACACCGCGGCGGCGGTTGGCAAAACGCTGAGCCTTCTCCTGTGACAACTTCAAGTTGTCCACCACATGATTCCAGATCCGCTGCAACCTATCCACCACGGAATCTACCCCAGGACAGTCAGAAGGCTCCACATGTCCCGAGGAAAAACGAGGATGGAAACCAGAGTTGCAAAAAAATGGCGAAACCAGAGTAGCAGAACTAGCCCGATTATTAAGGGCAAACTCAGCCAACGGCAAGAAGGTCACCCAATCATCCTGATCTGCAGAAACAAAACACCTCAAATAAGCCTCCAGAGTCTGATTAGTTCGCTCCGTTTGTCCATTAGTCTGAGGATGAAAGGCAGACGAAAACGACAAATCAATGCCCATCTTAGCACAAAAGGATCGCCAGAACCTGGAAACAAACTGGGATCCTCTGTCAGACACAATATTCTCAGGAATGCCGTGTAAACGAACCACATTCTGAAAGAACAAAGGAACCAGATCGGAAGAGGAAGGCAGCTTAGGCAAAGATACCAAATGGACCATCTTGGAAAAGCGATCACATACCACCCAGATGACAGACATGCCCTGAGACACCGGAAGATCTGAAATGAAATCCATAGAAATGTGTGTCCAAGGCCTCTTCGGGACAGGCAAGGGCAAGAGCAACCCGCTGGCACGAGAACAGCAAGGCTTAGCTCGAGCACAAGTCCCACAGGACTGCACAAATGACCGCACATCCCGTGACAAGGAAGGCCACCAAAAGGACCTAGCCACCAGATCTCTGGTGCCAAAAATTCCCGGATGCCCTGCCAACACCGAGGAATGAACCTCGGAAATGACTCTGCTTTTCCACTTATCAGGAACAAACAGTCTGTCAGGTGGACAAGAGTCAGGTCTACCAGCCTGAAATCTCTGCAACACACGTCGCAAATCCGGAGAAATGGCTGACAGGATAACTCCCTCTTTGAGAATACCAACTGGTTCAGCGACTCCAGGAGAGTCAGGCACAAAGCTCCTTGAAAGAGCATCAGCCTTCACATTCTTTGAACCTGGTAAATACGAGACCACAAAGTCAAAACGGGAGAAAAACAATGACCAGCGGGCCTGTCTAGGATTCAGGCGTTTAGCAGACTCGAGATACATCAGATTTTTGTGATCAGTCAAGACCACCACACGATGCTTAGCACCCTCGAGCCAATGACGCCACTCCTCAAATGCCCACTTCATGGCCAACAACTCCCGATTGCCAACATCATAATTCCGCTCAGCAGGCGAAAACTTCCTAGAGAAAAAAGCACATGGTCTCATTACAGAGCAACCAGGGCCTCTCTGCGACAAAACGGCCCCTGCCCCAATCTCAGAAGCATCCACTTCAACCTGAAAGGGAAGTGAGACATCAGGCTGGCACAAAACAGGCTCCGAAGTAAACCGGCGCTTCAACTCTTGAAAGGCTTCCACGGCTGCAGGAGCCCAGTTAGCAACATCAGAACCTTTCTTGGTCATATCCGTCAAAGGTTTAACAACGCTAGAAAAATTAGCGATAAAACGACGGTAGAAGTTAGCAAAACCCAAGAACTTCTGAAGACTCTTAACTGACGTGGGTTGAGTCCAATCATGAATAGCTCGGACCTTGACTGGGTCCATCTCCACCGCAGAAGGGGAAAAAATAAAACCCAAAAAGGGAACCTTCTGTACTCCAAAGAGACACTTTGAGCCCTTAACAAACAAAGCATTCTCACGCAAAACCTGAAACACCATCCTGACCTGCTCTACATGCGAGTCCCAATCATCAGAAAAAAACAGAATATCATCCAGATAAACAATCATAAATTTATCCAGATACTTCCAGAAAATATCATGCATAAAGGACTGAAACACTGAAGGAGCATTAGAGAGCTCGAAAGGCATCACCAAGTACTCAAAATGACCTTCGGGCGTATTAAATGCAGTTTTCCATTCATCTCCTTGCTTAATGCGCACAAGGTTGTACGCACCACGAAGATCTATCTTGGTGAACCACTTGGCACCTTTAATCCGGGCAAACAAGTCCGACAACAGAGGCAAAGGATACTGAAATTTAACAGTGATTTTATTCAGAAGCCGATAGTCAATACAAGGTCTCAAAGATCCGTCCTTCTTGGCCACAAAAAAGAATCCCGCACCAAGAGGGGAAGAGGATGGACGGATATGCCCCTTCTCCAGAGATTCCTTGATATACGAACGCATTGCGGTATGCTCAGGTACAGACAGATAAAATAATCTTCCCTTAAGAAATTTACTACCTGGAATCAAATCTATAGCGCAGTCACAGTCCCTATGAGGAGGAAGAGCACTGGACCTGGACTCGCTGAATACATCCTGGTAATCAGACAAATACTCAGGAACTTCCGAAGGAGTAGAGGAAGCAATAGACACTGGCGGGGAATCACCATGAATTCCCTGACAGCCCCAACTTGACACAGACATTGCCTTCCAATCCAAGACTGGATTATGGGTCTGTAACCATGGCAGACCCAAAACGACCAAATCATGCATTTTATGCAGAACAAGAAAACGAATCACCTCCCGATGTTCAGGAGTCATGCACATGGTTACCTGTGTCCAAAACTGCGGTTTATTTTCCGCCAATGGCGTAGCATCAATACCTCTAAGAGGGATAGGATTTACCAACGGCTCAAGAACAAAACCACAGCGCTTGGCAAACGACAGATCCATAAGACTCAGGGCAGCACCTGAATCCACAAACGCCATAACAGGGTAGGAGGACAATGAGCAAATTAAAGTCACAGACAAAATAAACTTAGGTTGCAAATTACCAATGGCGACAGGACTAACAACCCTAGTTAGGCGTTTAGAGCATGCTGATATAACATGTGTAGAATCACCACAGTAAAAACACAACCCATTCTGACGTCTATGATTTTTCCGTTCATTTCTAGTCTGAATTCTACCACATTGCATTAAATCAGGTGTTTGTTCAGACAACACCACCAGAGGATTCGCGGCTTTGCGCTCCCGCAAACGCCGGTCAATTTGAATAGCCAGCGCCATGGAATCATTCAGACCTGTAGGAATGGAGAAACCCACCATCACATTCTTAATGACTTCAGAAAGGCCATTTCTGAAATTTGCGGCCAGAGCACACTCATTCCACTGAGTAAGCACGGACCATTTCCGAAATTTTTGGCAATACACTTCAGCTTCATCCTGACCCTGAGAAATAGCCAGCAAGGCTTTTTCTGCCTGAATTTCAAGATTGGGTTCCTCGTAAAGCAATCCGAGCGCCAGAAAAAACGCATCAATATTTGCCAATGCCGGATCTCCTGGCGCTAGCGAGAAGGCCCAATCCTGAGGGTCGCCCCGTAAGAAAGAGATAACAATTTTTACTTGCTGAGCTGAGTCTCCAGATGAACGGGGTCTCAGAGATAGAAACAATTTACAATTATTCCTGAAATTCCTAAACTTAAATCGGTCTCCAGAGAACAGTTCAGGAATAGGTATTTTAGGTTCAGACATTGGACTACTGGTAACAAAATCTTGTATGCCCTGCACACGAGCAGCAAGCTGATCCACACTTGTAATCAAAGTCTGGACATTCATGTCTGCAGCAAGCACAAGCCACTCAGAGGTAAAGGGGAGGAAAAAAGAGAGGAAAAAAAAACAAAAAAAACTCAGACTTTCCTTTCTTGTAATCCCACTTCTGCAATGCATTAAACATTCAACCTTGGCCTGGCATACTGTTATGACCCCAATGGCAGAGGGTCTCAAAAGTACATACCAAGTCTGCAAACACAAAAAACCAGCTCATAGGGCAGTGGTAACTGAGCTGACCATATATCTAATCCTAGCACCACAAATAGCAGCAGCCGGGGAACGTGCCTACGTTGGTTCTAGACGTCTCGCGCCAGCCGGAGAACTAGCTAACCCTAGAAGGGAAAAGATAGACCTTTCTTGCCTCCAGAGAAAAGACCCCAAAAGTTGGATACAAGCCCCCAACAAATAATAACGGTGAGGTAAGGAGAAAAGACAAACGTAAGAATGAACTAGATATTTAGCAAAGAGGCCCACTGACTAATAGCAGAATATAGTAAGATGACTTATATGGTCAGCAAAAACCCTATCAAAATTTCCACGCTGGATATTCAAGAACCCCCGAACCGTCTAACGGCCCGGGGGGAGAACACCAGCCCCCTAGAGCTTCCAGCAAAATCAGGAATCACATTTAGTACAAGCTGGACAAAAAATAAGAGCAAAGCAAATAACCAAAAAACAAAGAAGCAGGACTTAGCTTAATTTTGCAAGATCCAAGACCAGCAGACAGGAGCAAACAGAAAGGAACTGATTACAACGATGCCAGGCACAGGACTGAGAAACCAGGAAGTTTATATAGCAACACCCCTGGACTAACGACCCAGGTGGGTGCCAAACTGAGGAAAGACAATCCCAGAGTCATATCACTAGTGACCACAAGAGGGAGCCAAAAAAGTCTAATTCACAACAGTACCCCTGCCAGACTTACAGGAGAGTTATCACCAGAATTTTGTTGTGTTTCATGTATTTAAAGACAAAATGTATTTTTTTTCACTCTTTATTAAAGGGAATCTATCACCAGGCTATTTCACTGTAATCTGAGAACACCATAATGTAGGAGCAGAGACCCTGATTATAGTGATGTCACTTACTGGGCTATGTTCTGCTGTTTCCATACATTCTTTTACCAGCAGGAGATAATCCTTACAGGACAACTGGGCACGTGCAGGGTAGTCCAGCCACGCTGCATTGATTAACAGCAAGTTTCAATATTTTCACAGGCATGGTTACAATGTCAGATAACCTCTCTATACAGAGCTGCGGACACAGGATCCACCAAACACAATAGAGGATGTCACACCTGACCCTGCTCCACCTCCCTTCACAATGACCTTTGCGCATGATCATGAGATGCTTTAATACAAAAGATAAAGTCAGGGTCTTTCCTAAAACATTAGGAAGTTAGAGTCTAAAAAATCCCCAATGACCAGGGTGATAATGGCAAGATTTCGATTTTATATTTTTAATACAGATTGTGCTATGTTAAAAATAAATAATAAAAAAAATACCAAACATTTTTTAAAAATACACAAAAAACTATTTTAATCAATAGGTCATATTTTGATTATGGCTTTCATTTACAGGGAACTTGCCACCATGAAAATGCAGTCTTATCTTAGGACACCATCATACAGAGAAAAGGGAGCTGAGTGAGGTTTTATGACTGTGGGTGGTCCTTTCAGTGACTGACAACTACCACTGTATACAAACTTATACAAAGGAAGCTGTCAGTCATTGATAGGACCGCCCACTGGACCGAAAATCACAGAAAGAGCAAAGATTTAAATTACTAAAGCACAGGTTATGTTGAGTCTTTTCTCACAAAACTATATACAGTATATATCAGTATACTCAACTCCCCCTGCGCTATAATATGTTGCCTGCAGATTTTACTGCGTTTTCATATTGACAGGTTCTCTTTAATCCAAAAAGCTGCACTTTTGACACAACATGAGTGTGTACTAGGATATGTAAAACGCTTAAACAGGTGATCAATAACTGATCCATTGTGGTCCGACTTCTAGAAACCCTGCTGATCCGCACATAATGGGCCGTGGTGCTCATTGTTTACACAGGCACAGTCACTCTTCACCACATATGGGTAGTTGTACCTGGCACTACAGCTCAGCCCCATGATTTTCCATTGTTCATTATGCTAATCAGAAGACATTGGACCCTAACCGAACATTGATAGTCTAACCTACTAAATAGTAAATTCCTGTAAATTAGTTTAAAGCGCTGAAGGTAACCTGTTCTCTGCCATTTTGAATTAATCACTGTTCATGGTAAACTCTTGTTATATTCTTATCTAGAACTGCTCCCCCAATGTTTGCCTCTGCACATAGGTATTGCTGTATTTTATTGGTGAGTGGTGTTGGTGATGGAGGAGGCGGTACTGCTGGTATTACCAGGTAATACCGGAGCTGTCACCTAAGAATACAGTGACTTGTGGTGCCACCCAACCAGGGTAATTGTCTGCTGTCCAACTGATTGGCAGATGTAATATGCTTCTTGCTGTGGACGATGGTGCAGTACCACACCCAATTTAAACTCCTAGGAGTTATTGTGGAGTTTCCAGTTATTTGGTTTACCTTATACATCTCTAGTCCTATTTATTTGCAGATCTCCTGTTCCTCACCTAGCTTGATCTGGACCTTGTTTGCTCCATAAACCTATCTGACATTCACACTGGCTTGTCTGACTCTGCTTTTCACTGATCTCCTGGTTTCTGACCCTGGCTATTTGTCTGATTATGGTTTTGTTTCCTTATTCTGTTTCTGCTATTGTCCCTCCAGATAGTGCCTGGCTAGTCTTGCCACTGTCTACATGGTCACAACTAAAGATGCGTGAACCCCTGGATGTTCGCGTTTTTTGGATTCAGTGAACAGTTGAAAAAAGGTTTGGTTCAGGTACCAGAGCCGTACCCAAGCGTGAACCTCATTTGCAGACTTTATCAAGGTTGACTATCAAGAATAGAGGAGTCCCCATGCCATTTTTTTTTCATTTAAATATTTTTTTTTTTTTTAAACGCTGTGGGGTCGCCCCCATTTTTGAAAACCAAGCAGATGGCTGGGGGCTGGTAATTTCAGGTTGGTAAGGGACCATGGATGTTGGCTCCCTAACCTAAAAACAGCAGCCCGCAGCCATCCAGAAATGGCGCATCTATTAGATGCAAGAATTCCAGCACTTTGCCAGGCTCTTCACACTTGCCCTGTAGCGATGGCAAGTGGGGTTAAAATTTGTGGGGAAGATGTCACTTTTGTATTGTCTGGTGCATCAAGCCCACAGTTAGTAATGGAGAGGCATCTATAAGACACCTATCCATTACTAATCATATAGCTGTATTGTAATAAAACACACAACAAGAATAACGTATTTTATTTAATATAAAAACAAAACATGCTTTTCCTTTTTTATTTAAAAATAACAAACACAGTTATACTCACCTAATGCCCATTCCATTGAAGCCCTTGTCTCCTGTAATAAAACAAAAATAAAAAAAACAACAATATCCCTCACCTGTCTGACACCATAAGCCATGCCTGAGGTTAAACAGTTTTCAACCTGAACAGTGTCCAGGCTGAGAACCAGTGATGAATGAGCTGCTGCAAGCACAGCATCAGTGAACAGCGATAACCTCAGCATTAGTGAGCAGCCGGGCTGAACTGCAGTGATGTCAGCACCGTGAGAAAAAGTCAGTGAGTTCACCGCAGTTCAGCTCAGTGACTTCACCGCAGATCACCATGGGAACGCAGCCTCAGTGACACATGGTAAACTCGATGATGTCACTGCTAGTCACTGATTCTGAGCTCGCACCAACTCATTCCTCAGTGGTTTTCAGTGTGGGCGGTTGCATCTTGGCACCGTCCAGAATGAAAAGTATTTATCCCCAGACATGGATTATGGCATGGGACAGAACCCGTCGACGGACAGGTGAGGGATATGGTTGTTTTTTATTTTCTATTTATTACATGAGATGAAGGCTTCAATGGTGAGAATAACTGTGTTTGTTATTTTTAAATTAAAATGGAAAATTGTGCTTTGTTGTTATTTCAAATAAAGGACATAAATACTTTTTGAGTATTTATTTACAATATAACTATAGGATAAGTAATGGATAGGTGTCTTGTAGATGCCTCTCCATTACTAAGTCATGGGCTTGATGTCTCTGGACAATACAATGGTGACATCAAGCCTACAAATATGAACCCTACTTGCTGCCGACACAGGGCAAGTGGGAAGAGCTGGGCAAAGCGCCATAATTGGTGCATCTAATAGATGCACCTTTTATGGGTGGCTGCGGGCTACTGTTTTTAGGTTGCCCCTTACCAGACTGAGAACACCAGCCCCAAGCTGTCTGCTTTAGCTTGGCTGATTGTCAAAAATGGGTGGACCCCAGACCATTTTTTAAATTATTTAAAAGCAGCCCACAGTTGTCAGTATTGCCTGGCTGGTTATCATAAATACAGAGGAACCTATATTTTTTTAAACTATTTATTAAGAGCGCAGGTGGTGGCTGATGAATACTCCCATCAGCCGCCACCTGCTCTTGCTCTTATTAGTGGCAGCAGTCATCGGCTAATGGAAGTAGTTGTCCCATCAACTGACGCCAGTGACTGGAGGTAAACTTTTTACCTCCGATCACAGCTGTGAGCTCACACTGTCATTTGACATTGCGGGAACCACAGCTCTCTGACCGGCAATAATGATTTACAGTACTGCTGGTCACAGTCACAGCTGCGGGGTCACGATAACATCTGACAGCATGTCCCCACAGCATTCTGACCAACGGTAATGATCTTACCGCGATCATAAGAGCCGGTATGATCACTGCCTCAGTCGAAACTCGTACATTTACTGACGTGTGCAGAAAATGCTCGGGAATCCGAACATGAATCCGAATGTGCAATGTTCGTGCCGACTTTGAGATTGGCGAATGTTTTCCAAACAAGTTCGCTCATCTCTAGTAACAACCCAGGGAGTCTGTGCTAAGGCTAGATTTCTGCATAGGAGGTTACAGGTATAGGCCGGGGTTCCTTTGAGACCTACTAGACAGAATGGTTAGTACCAAGTCTGTGCAAGTTTGCCTTTTTAGTTGACGGCCTCTGAGATACTTTACAACTATATTATGCTATTGAAGCAGTAAACACAGACTGTCAAAAAGTAAAACATGCAAAAAGTTTATTATTTTAAAATTATTTGAGAAAATAATATCATTTTTGGAACCTTCTAACATCTTTTCTTTAAAATGTTGTATTGTAGTATAGATTTGTACGTACAGTAGCAACAAGGAAATTATTATGTAGCATTAAGTATGTCTATTTATACAGACTGTTGTATAAATGCAATATGAAGAAAATAAATTATCAAGTTATGTTTCATTCATCTAAATGTTATACCTTAGAGAGCATTTCACTTTTTTCTCTACTTAATAAGCATTTTCCTTGTGATCTGGATTTACCTGTCCATTCTTAGGTGACAGACAATGCTTAATACATCTACATTTCCTTCTTCCCTCAGCTGACAGCAGCCAATGGATGTAGCAATGAAACAGCCGGTTCTTCCAATTCCAGCACTGAAAACACACAGATAATAGTTTAGCAATCATATAATCAGTTACATGGGACATTATTACAGATATAGTTCAACTCATTTCTAATCTACAATTAGGTCCAGAATTATTTGGACGGTTACAAAATTTGTATAATTTATCAGTGTCCATCCACTGTGTTAATAATTCTATAGACCACAATCTGAGAATTGTCACTTACATCATAATAATGTTCCAAATCCATTGCATATATACAGCTATGGCAAAAATTAAGAGACCACCACATCAAAACCCTGTCATGGGCAGCCCAATCTCCAGACCTGAACCCCATTGAAAACCTCTGGAATGTAATCAAGAGGATGATGGATAGTCACAAGCCATCAAACAAAGAAGAACTGCTTACAATTTTGCGCCAGGAGCAGTGTGAAAGACTGGTGGAAAGCATGCCAAGACGCATGAAAGCTGTGATTAAAAATCATGGTTATTCCACAAAATATTGATTTCTGAACTCTTCCTGAGTAAAAACATTAGTATTGTTGTTTCTAAATGATTATGAACTTGTTTTCTTAGCATTATTTGAGGTCTGGAAGCACTGTTTTTTTTGTTTTTTTAATTTTGACCATTTTTCTTTTTCAGAAAAAAAATCGAAAAATTATTGCTTGGAAATTCGGAGACATGCTGTCAGAAGTTTATAGAGTAAAAGAAGAATATACGTTTTACTCACAAATATACCTAGAAACAGAAAAATCAAACAAACTGAACATTTTGCAGTGGTCTCTTAATTTTGCCAGAGCAAAAAGATGAAGATTCTGTCTCTGTCCAAATATTTCCCATATTTATGACACCATGACCCTATTATTTTTTTTTCTATCTGATCTGTCACAAAATCTGCAGCTGACGAAAAAATAATTATGGTAACTACTCATTTCCATGATCTGCACCTGGTAATAAAGCTCATCCTTTTTCAGGAATGTAGCCACAATTCCAGACAATGCTTTTTCACTTTAGATATATATTTCACTAAAGAAGAATGCATTATGTAACTGATCAAAAGTTAAGGTTAAAGTTATTGTCAAAAGTTAAGATAACTTACTAGATTTCTAACTGCTTTACTTTTCTTCCACTCCATCTTTTTTGATGACGCTTTGTGTGAGAATCCCAGTGCATGCTGGGATACTTAAACAGCATGTCATCAGGAGGCAGAGGTTGCGGTCACTGTCATAGCCACTGCTTCTTTCCTGAAACAAAGCATCATCAGTGATGCCCATTTCTGGGTCTGGGCTAGTCCCCGCTCTACTGAGCATGTGTCGATTGTCCATTCCAATGGATGTTCAGTAGATTCTTGTCACTGTGCAATATGTACACTGATGGAGCGTTTTCTCACCGGCTCTGACCAGAAGTAAGAAGTTGGCCGGAGAGCGCACGGTCAGTGCGCATGGTAAGGATACCCAGTGCGCAGAGACCAGTGCCGCCCCGCAAGTGACGTCACTTTAAGTATGTATCATTACTAGTCATGGTTTTGTATAAGAAGTGTGGTTGTGATCGCTGATTTTAGAATTGATGCTACTGCTTGCATGCAGATCAATGACTTACTAGAGCGAATGGTGAGACAGGGAGCCGAGAACGTCCCTGCTCTGCCATAGTATTTCACTATATCTGCCTCGCAAGGGTGCCAATATAATTGAATATGTTGGTCACTTCAAAGGTCTGCAGCGTGCTCATGAGATGCCTCAAATGTGCAACACCATTATCAGTATATTAAAATTGTGATGCTATCTTATGTCATATTACACCATTTCCTCTCTAACTTCTTGTATACTTTGTCCAAACAGTATATGATGTTGTGAGTCATATCACTTAAAAGGCTAACACTGAGTACTGCAGAATAACTCATATTCCCAAGAATAGCAGCTGTTCTGCAGTGCCCAGCAGCGGCAGTTACACATTGAATGGAGCTGTGCAGTGCAGCCTCGTTCTAAGGGTTCACATGCTGTCAGAGCACCTAACAGCAGATCGGTGGGGGTGCTGGGAGTTGGACTCCCACCAATTTGATAATAATACAAACACAGAAAATGACAGCTCAACACTCCCACATCACTTGCATCTTGGGTGCACGTCAGCCTGAGCAGGCAGATAGGTATCTCAGCAGAAGGGTTGTGCATGTGGATTTCCAATAAAGTATTGAACCAAGGAAAACAGAGTGCTGACTTTCTTCTGCTAATCTGATATTAATGACCTATCCGACAAATAGGTCAGGAATATGATCTGACAGGACAACCCCTTTCAGAGATATTTTTGTCCTTTTGTTGTTCCCAGGGTTGTTTCATTGCTGTTCTGCACTCACTATTAACACTATTCCACAAGACATCCTACAAGACCCCATACAAGCCTGCTTCTTGCTCTTTTGACTATATAAGGATTGTAAAATTTTCCATATTCTTTGTTGTTATTTTAGGAGGGAATAAATACTGTACCAAACTGTCATAGTAAGTGCATTCTGCTGTGGTGGCTAATACAGCAGAGTATCACTAGTAATGACCAAAAGTTACAATGCCGTCAAAATAACCCCCCCAATAAATAACATGTTTTTGGCAAATATAAAAGGTAAATTCAAGGTGGATGTAAAAGGCTGCATATGCGGCTTTCATCTTCCTTGAAAAGACATTTCTCTGGACATTCCATATTTCCTCGCCACATTCCAATCCACCTCCTGCACAGGAAGTGTGTCCTGCAGAGGAAAACATCTTGTGTGTAGTCAGGATATGGAGATACTTAGACGTGGACTGTATGAGATAGAAGTACAACTTCTAAAAGTGATCAGAGGTCATAGACGTGGAATGTGCTCCTGGAGGAATCATTATTGTACACTTGTTAGTACACATGCTGTTCCCAGCATTCTGGGCCAAATTAAAGGCAGTTACGGTACACAATAGGCTAGTAATAGTCACGAGCAATTGGTCTGAAACATTCATTTTATCAGTTAAGTCAACAGGGGCAGCAGTTGCTCAAAAGTGTTCTGTTTAGGGTAAAGCAAGTATAAAATTGGACTTCAATGAGAAAACAGTTTTAATTGTAAAAATATGTCTATTTATTTCTCTTTACATTCTGGAGCTTTTGAATAACAGAGTAAGGGAGAAACAAGTCTCTCTGCCATAACCCAGGGAATATAGCAAAGCGCTGCTTATGATGGCACCACGCACGGGCTCCTATCAGGTTTTTATAAAAAAATATAATAATAATTCCCAAAGTGCTCACGCCAACGTCACATAAATGAAGTGAGTTCATTGGCCATGAGCTCGCATGGCCTGTCAGACGGCACCGCGAGCAGGAGAACTTTCTCAACCTCGCGGTGCCCTCAGACAGGGAATAGCAGTTCACGTACATGGTGATCAGTGTCTACTGGATTACAGGCTCCATTGTTGCATCATGCAACCATGCATCCTGCCATCCAGATGTAGCAGAGCTAGACCCATAGTGGGACAAATGGATTAAAAGCATCTCTGCGGAAAGTTGAGGAATATTGTTTTGTTTTTTTTACCTCTTTTGCAGATGACGAGAGCATCAGGGGAATGGGCGAGGTTGTAAGTATGGTTTCATTAAGATTATTAAAGGAGTTTGTGTCTTTCTTTCAATTAAAGGACTTTTTTCTGGGTGTCTGTGATTTCTTACAATGTGACCATGGGGTGTCTTATTGATGCCTCTCCATTACAAACCTCGGGGCTTGATGTCACCTGACATTACAATACAAAGGTGACATCAACCCCCCCAACTATCACCCCACTTGCCACCACTACAGGGCAAGTGGGAAGAGCAAGGCTAAGTGCCAGAATAGGCGCATCTTAGAGATGTGTCTTTTCTGAGGTGTCTGAGAGCTGATGTTATTAGCCTGTGGGGTCAGTGTTCATGGCACCTTCCTAGACTATTAATATCAGACCGCAACTGTGTGCATAGCCTTTTCTGGTTATTAATTAAAGGGGACCCTACATTTTTTTGGGGGGTCCCCCATTTAAATAGCTAGTAAAGGCTAATTATACAGCTGTGAGCTGATATTAATAGCCTGGGAAGCTCCATGGGTATCACCCCCTTCCCAGGCTATAAACATTGGCCCCCAGCCATCAGCTTTCCCTCTGCTGGTTACGAAAATTGCGCAGGAGGCCACACCATTTTTTTCCAAAAAATAATCTTTTATTAATTAAATACATGTACAGTAAGCTGTACACACACTGTACTAATTGTTTTTGTCACTGACATCTGTATAACTATCTATTCTATTTATATATACTGTATGTAATCCATCTCTTGTATCCCGTCAGCTCATGCAGATCAATTGCCGGCTTTTCTTCTATCTTTGTAATATAAAAACATACAGTTACATCCATATATATTTGGACAGAGACAACATTTTTCTAATTTTGGGTATAGGCATTACCACAATGAATTTTAACTCCTAAACCCTTCATCCAATTTTAATGTGGAAACCCTCAAATGAAAGCTGAAAGTCTGAACTTCAACTGCATCTGAATTGTTTTATTTAAAATTCATTGTGGTAATGTCTATAACCAAAATTAGAAAAATGTTGTCTCTGTCCAAATATATATATGAACTTAACTGTATATATACACATGTGTGTGTATCACTGACATTTATATATCTATGTATTCTATGTGTATATATATCTATCCTATCTACTCTATTCTAACCTGTCACTCTGTGATTTTACTGTATGAGGCACATGAATTGCCAGTTTTTCAAAGGACACCGGTGCGTAAAAATAGGACAGCACTCACATGGTCCGAGTGCTGTGTGATTTTTTTTCTCGCACCCATACAATTGCAGCATGTTGCTGTGATGCCCCTGAGGGTCCAGTCGCCACAAAAGTACTACACCTCAGCCAGAGGTGTAGTACTCCGCTTTCGGGTAAGGAGGGGACACTACCCAGTACCCACACACTAGCACCCAACACTAGACCTCTCCAAGCCAGGGAGGGACTAGGTAGAAGGTGTGGGTGGAAAAAGGAGAGAAGGGGAGGAGCTTAGGGGAGAGTGTGGAGTTGGTGAAGGGAACTGGACCAGTGAGGAACTCATCCCAAGACTAGAGAAAAGTGAGAAGAGAAAGAAGGGGTCCTAGGGGCACGGTAAGTGAAGAATCCACCCATGGCGCCCGAATCCACACCGACTGTAGTTGGGTGGAGGGACCAGGCTGCAGTAGGGGACTGGCCCCAGACTAGTGGAGAGACTGCAGGACTCAACTAGCAAACCGAAGGCTGTGGTGACTGTATTTGCAACAGCCAAATCTACACACATTCGCTGAAAAGGCAGCCTGTCGCCTGACAGGATCCGAGGCTGCTGGCTTGGGACACTGTGTGTGATGTGCAGGGCAGGAGAGGCAGAAGCCAGCGCAGTGAGACGGCCAGAGAAGGAACATAAAAAGGGGGTTCTGGCAAAGTGTACTCCAAATTACTTGAGAGCTGGCTGGACCACTAACCCGGAGGACACAGCACCCCGGCTAGGGATTGTACTTGAAAGACCGTGAGGAAAAGTGTGAAGACTGCACCTTGTTGTATCCTCAGATTTATTTACTGTGTCACCTGTCCTGCACTACAACCATTACAATCACTTTTAACCCTATAGCTGCCCTGGGGCTTCGATTTACCCATGGAGAGCTGTACCAACTCTGCTGCGTCACCAACTGCCCAGATGGATCTGAACTGCAGCGGTGGCCATCTTCTTATTGACGAACACCACGGCGTCACGAACAAATCCCCTATAAACTTTATTCACCTTTAATTGACTTTTATTGGATGCCCAGGGCCATGGACCAGGTCACTGCTGCTGTGACCACCCCCTTAAGAACCATCAGACCCGGCCTGAGTACTCCACGGCTCTAGCGGGCGCTCCACTGCGATTTTACACGCACACTGAATACACCCCAGAAAATAAACACTGATTTGACTGCCCCATAGAGTAACACTGGGCCAAGTGCTATGTGATTTTTTCTCGCATAGCACTCGCCCGTATTCTACGGTAGTGTGACATCAGCCTTAGAACCAGTACCAGTGATTCAGTGATTGAGGAACACTAACATCCACTCCCTAGAACCTTTGCACGTGATTCTGTGATTCAGGAGAACTAATTCCCACAATTAGAACATGGGCCAGTAATTATGTGATTTAGGAGCAATAATTTGCACTAGCAAAATAAGTGCCAGTAATACGAAGCTCTCATTCCCACAATTGGAATCGGTGCCAGTTTCTGTTATTCAGGAACAATAACTTCCACTAGGAGAACCTGTGCCAGTGATTCTGTGATTCTGTAGCACTGATTCCCACCACTAGAACCTGTGCCAGTGATTCTGTGATTCTGGAGCACCAATTCCCACCACTAGGAGAACCTGTGCCAGTTATTCTGTGATTCTGGAGCACTAATTCCCACGAGCAGAACCTGTGTCAATGATTCTTGGAATCAGGAACACTAAATTTCACCACTAGTACCAGTGTCAGTGATTCTGTTATTTTGGAGCAATAACTGGCATCATTAAAATTTGTACTACTTTGTATATAATATCTCTGGACTTTTTGGTGCTGCATGTGGAATTCCAAGGTGACAGAACACTAATTTCAATGATCAGCAGACATCTCCAGGAGCATTCTTGTTTATATGGGTATGTGCACACGTAGATGGAACCTCTACGGATTTTTCCGCACCTGTTTTTAGAATTCCGCAGGTAAAAAGCACTGCGTTTTACCTGTGCATTTACCGCGGATTTTATGCGGCTTTTGTGCGGATTCCACCTGCGGTTTTACACCTGCGGATTCCTATTATGGAGCAGGTGTAAACCCCTGCGGAATCCGCACAAAGAATTGACATGCTGCGGAATAAACAGCGCTACGTTTTCGCACGTTTTTTTCTGCAGCATGGGCACTGCGGATTTTGTTTTCCATAGGTTTACATGGTACTGTAAACACATGGAAAACTGCTGCGGATCCGCAGCAAAATCCGCAACGTGTGCACATACCCTAAGGGTCCCATGCTCATTAATAAATCACATGCATAAAGCCTATAGATGTAGACATGGAGTCTCTGTAATTCAACTTCACAGGTCCAAAGGCACTCAGTTTGCTGCCACAAGATTCTCTGTGAGGCAATGATTCTAGTGCAAACTATTTTGGACTGTAGCATGTAGTGTTGAGCATTCTGATACTGCAAATATCGGGTATCGGCCGATATTCGCTGTATCGGAATTCCGATACCGAGTTCCGATATTTTTGTGATATCGGAAATCGGAAGTTCCTATAAGCTCCCAGGCGTGTGCGGTGCGTATGGTTCCCAGGGTCTGGAGGAGAGGAGACTCTCCTTCAGGCCCTGGGATCCATATTCATGTAAAAAATAAAGAATAAAAATAAAAAATATGGATATACTCACCCTCGGACGGCCCCTGGACCTCAGTGGTGCAACCGGCAGCCTCCGTTCCTAAGAATGCAGTGAGTGTAGGACCTGCGATGACGTCGCGGCTTGTGATTGGTCACGTGAGCGGTCACGCGACCAATCACAAGCCGCGACGTCATCGAAGGTCCTTCACTCTGCATTCTTAGGAACGGAGGCAGACGCTTGCAGCGGTGACAGCCAGGGCTCGTCCGAGGGTGAGTATATCCATATCTTTTATTTTTATTCTTTATTTTTTACATGAATATGGATCCCAAGGCCTTAAGGAGAGTTTCCTCTCCTTCAGACCCTGGGAACCATCCAGGATCACTTCCGATATTTGTGTCCCATTGACTTGTATTGGTATCAGTATCGGCGATATCCGATATTTTTTGGATATCGGCCGATCCAATCCGATACCGATACTTTCAAATATCGGAAGGTATCGCTCAACACTAGTAGCATGCAATGAAATATGTCATAATTTTTTTTCTTTTGTGTTGTGGTCCCATAGCAGTCTTTAAACCTCATTACACAAATCTATAGCATATACATCTGTATTTTGTCTCTGTTCTGCCCTTCCTAATGAAGGACAGGGGTTCGTTTCAAGCATTAAAAGGTTAACTATTATTATAGTTCTGGTTTTGTTGTGTTATAGCACCACCCAGTGGTGGATAAATTTATAACCTGTGTTTTCCATGAATAATAGAGTGTTGCATTGTGGGTTTCAGCAAAGCATCATGGGATTGGGGAATTCCCCAGCCTTTTCTCTTGTATTTCCTGTTCACTCGTGTTATTCAGCTGTGTTGGAACTACTTCATTTACCTGCCACCCTGGTTAGTTTATCCGGTAAGATTGCGATCCTTGTTCTGGTAATATATTGTTCTATAGAATGTGATTACTGTATAGCAGCCAGTACACAGGAAATGTGGTTACCAGAAATCTGCTGTATGTAGTTATGTAGAGGTTGCACCATACTGTATGTTTCCCTGTTAGTTGCAGTTGTGTTATCGTTTAGCCCAATACTTATACATATCATTTGTATTCTTCTAGTTTTACCATGCTCATGTTTACCAATAAACAAGTTAGACTACAGAGAACAGTCCACTTATTTGGGAGACAGAAGTGGTTTATGCCGTATGTCGGATCACACACCGTATCAACGTGTATGAAGACAGAACAGTAAAACGGAGACTTAATACCAGCGGAGGCCAGTAAAACGGGAGCTAGGCGCCGGGATTACAGTAAAGGGAGGCTAGACGCCAGCGATAGCAAATACCACATACGCAGCCACTTGTACCACACCGCACTGCCTGCAGATACCACAGCGGCCGCCATACAGTCACAAGTACCGAGAGTGCAGCCCACCAAGCACCACACGTCTCAGTCCACGCTGAAGTCACCCCTACCCGCTCCGAGACGTCCTACAGCCTGCAAACGGACATAAAATGTCTGCAAGTCAAACATCTTCACTCAGGACGAGGTCCCAAACAAGCCGCTCTAGCAAGTCTTCCTCGAAAAGGTCTGCCACCCTCGCCCGAGCAGAAGCTGAGGCGGCGAAAGTGAGATCCTCCTTCGCTGCACAAGAGATGCAGTTAAAGTTAAGACAAGCAGACCAAGAAGCAGAAAGAGCCCGCCAAGAAGCAGAAAGAGCCCGCCTGCGAGCAGAACAAGAAGCAGAAAGAGCCCGCCTGCAAGCGACCTTAGAAAGGCTTTCCGCTGAAAAAGAAGCAGCAGCCGCAATAGCCAAAGCTGAGTTTTTAGAAGCCGTGGAGTTTCCTGAATCCGAGCGAGGCAGCGACATACGCGGACCAGACCTTGATCATCAGGACCCTGCTCAACGCGTCTCAGAATATGTCCGCCAACATTCCAAAGTGGAAGACAACTCTGATCCGTTACACCAACCAGCCTATACAGATTACCAGAGATCCTTCCTCCAAACACCGTACTGGAAGCAGGAAAGTATACTGCGAAACGACATTGATCACCACTACCGTCCTACGGAACAGAAGGTACGGCCTCCACCAAGACTGACAGGGACACCCTTCGCCACTGAACGGGTTTATACAGACTTTCCTATGCCAGAAGCTCCTACCAGGTATGAGGATGCACCACAAACACCGCATAACAACAGCACACCAGCTCACGTCGGCACAGACTCAGCCACTATGAACTTTGCAAGGTTCTTTACCCGCCGGGAGCTGGTGACCAAGGGACTTGTAAAGTTCACTGATCGAGCTGAAAGCTACAGAGCATGGCGAGCCTCTTTTCAGAATGCCATCAGAGACTTGCATCTTTCCAGTAGTGAAGAGTTAGATCTTCTGGTTAAGTGGCTTGGGAGCGAGTCAGCTGAACACGCCAAAAGAATCAGGAACATTAACATAAAGTACCCACACACAGGACTTCGTATGGTGTGGGAGAGACTCGAAGAATGTTATGGGTCAATAGAAGCTATAGAAAATGCTTTGTATAAAAGAATTGATGATTTCCCCAAGATAGCAAATAAGGGTTATCAAAAGCTCAGGGAACTGAGCGACTTGTTAATGGAGGTACATGCTGCTCAGGCAGAAGGTGATCTACCAGGGTTGGCATTTCTGGACACTGCCAGAGGTGTCAACCCGATTGTCCAAAAGCTCCCTTACAACTTACAAGAAAAGTGGGTCAGTCACGGGTCCCGTTACAAACAGGCTCATAAGGTACCATTTCCTCCTTTCAGGGTGTTTGTAGACTTTGTTGCTCAGCAGGCTAAAGTTAGAAATGACCCTAGTTTCGATTTCACTATGTCATGTACCGCTGCCTCTGGTGTAAAACCCAGTAAAACACCAGTGGCAGTCCACAAAACTAATGTTACCTCCACAGGTTTTCCTTACAGGGCAAGTAAGTCTTCTCCAGAAGAGGACAAACCGCAGGATCTCAGCAAACACTGCCCCCTACACAAGAAACCTCATCCTCTCCTAAAATGTAGAGCCTTCAGGGAGAAGTCTCTAGAAGACCGTAAGAATTTCCTAAAGGAAAACAAGATATGCTTCAGATGCTGCGCGACAACCTCACACTTCGCCAAGAACTGTGAAACCAGTGTGAAATGCACAGAATGTAGTAGTGTGGAGCACAACACGGCCTTACATCCTGGACCACCCTCAGGGGTATCGTCACGAGTAGAAGAGTCTGCCGAAAAACAGACGGACCCCGACGTGGACACCCCAGTGGTCACTTCTCGGTGCACAGAAATCTGCAAGGAACTCGTAGCAGGAAGATCCTGCTCAAAGATCTGTCTTGTCAGAGTATTCCCAGCGAGCCAACGGGATAAGGCGATCAAGGTATATGCAATCTTGGATGATCAGAGCAACAGGTCTCTAGCTAAATCCTCTCTCTTCGACACCTTCAACATTGCTGGTCCCGGCTCTCCGTACTCCTTGAAGACATGTGCAGGTACTGTCGAGACGGCGGGGAGGAGAGCAACTGGATTCAAAGTAGAGTCTATAGACGGTCAAACCTGCTTATCCTTGCCATCAATACTGGAGTGCAACCAGATTCCAGACAACAGGTCTGAGATACCTACACCAGAGGTAGCAGCTCATCACACCCACTTGAGATGTATAGCTCACCTGATACCAGAGCTCGACCAAGGAGCTCCTATTGTCTTACTTCTCGGAAGAGACATACTACGGGTCCACAAGGCTAGAGGACAGATCAACGGCCCACAAAACGCCCCATATGCTCAGAGACTTGACCTAGGATGGGTCATTGTGGGAGATGTCTGTTTGGGTGGAGCACACAGGCCGACATCAGTCAACAGCATGCTCACCAATACCCTCGAGAATGGACGCCCGTCTCTCTTCCAGCCATGCGAGAGCAGTTTCCTGGTTAAAGAATTGCCACACCACACCCCTCCACCTTGTCCGTTAGCTGATCCTTCCTGTGAAGACTATGCATGCGACGGTGAGCAAGATCATATAGGGTGCACAGTTTTCCACAGGAAAAGAGAAGACAACCAGGTAGCAATGTCCATAGAGGACAGACTGTTCTTGGACATCATGGAGCGAGAGATAGTAAGAGATGAATCAAAGAGTTGGGTCGCACCTTTACCATTCAAACCACAGAGGCAACGCTTACCCAACAACAGAGAACTTGTCTACAGTCGATTTGTCTCCCTTACACGCAAACTGCAGAAGGCACCAGAAACAAAACAACACTTCTTTACCTTCATGGAGAGAATATTCCAGAGTGGCCACGCGGAAATTGCACCTGTACTTCAAGATTCCGAGGAATGTTGGTACTTACCTATTTTCGGCGTGTATCATCCGAAGAAACCAGGTCAGATAAGAGTGGTATTTGACTCAAGTGCCAGATACGAAGGTGTTTCTTTAAACGACGTCTTCCTGTCTTGTCCAGACCTCAACAGCAGACTTCTGGGAGTACTTCTTCGTTTCCGCAAAGACGCAGTAGCATTTATGGCCGACATACAACAGATGTTTCACTGCTTCCTTGTTAAAGAAGAACACAGAAACTACTTGAGGTTCTTCTGGTACCGCAATAATGACCCATACAAGGACATCGTGGAATATCGTATGAAGGTTCACATCTTCGGGAACAGCCCTTCCCCTGCTGTCGCTATCTATGGCCTTAGACATTCAGCCAGAGAGGGTGAAGCAAAGTATGGATCGGATGTAAGATCTTTTGTGGAAAAGGATTTCTACGTAGATGACTGCCTGAAATCCACACCCTCAGAGGAGTCGGCAGTCAGTCTCCTGAAAAGGCACAAGAAATGCTCGCTTCATCCAATTTGAGGTTGCACAAAATTGCTTCCAACAGCCAGAAACTAATGGCAGCCTTTCCCTCTCAAGATTACTCAACCGATTTAAAAGACTTGGATTTAAGCACAGACTCCCTTCCCATGCAGCGGAGCCTGGGTCTACTCTGGGATTTTAAAAAGGATGCATTCACCTTTTAGATCAGCGAAGAAGAGAAACCCTTCACGCGTAGAGGCGTCCTGTCCGTTGTGAACAGCTTGTACGATCCTCTGGGATTTGTAACCCCTGTAACTATCCAAGGTAAAATGATGTTGAGAGACTTCACCCAAGAGACATCCGATTGGGATGATCCGCTTCCCAGCGATAAAAAAGAATTGTGGGAAAGATGGAAAAATTCTTTAGAAACCCTGTCAAGTCTCTACGTGGCACGACCATATGCTTCTGTGCCTTCATCAGAAATCAAGGTGCAAAGGCTTTGTATCTTCTGCGATGCTTCAACCAAGGCAATTGCAGCAGTGGCATATTCGAAAACAACTGACATCAATGAACAATGCCACGTAAGGCTTGTTATGAGCCGGACAAAATTGGCCCCACTCCGTGAACACACAGTACCCAGACTGGAACTCTGTGCAGCTGTGCTGGCAGTAGAGTTAGCTGAGCTTATCTCGACAGAAATGGACCTGGAAATCAAGGAAGTTGAGTTCTACACTGACAGCAAGGTAGTGCTGGGGTACATTTGCAATGAAACTCGTCGCTTCTATGTCTATGTCAGCAATCGGGTGCTAAGGATCAGGAGATCCACCGAACCTAAACAGTGGCACTATGTGTCCACGCACCACAATCCGGCGGACCACGCAACCAGATCCGTTGAAGCAAGACAACTTAAGGACACAACCTGGTTCACCGGCCCCACATTCTTATACCGTTCGACGCCATATGTGGACGAGTCAAACATCTTTGAATTGGTGGATCCAGAGGCAGATGAGGAAATCCGCCCTCAGGTATCCGTTCTACGTACTGTGACTAAAGACAATCACCTCAAATCCCACCGCTTCAACAGGTTCTCAACTTGGGACTCACTTGTTCGTGCCCTCGTTTGTTTAATTCATGTGGCTCGATCCTACAAGTCAACGTCACCCGCCATCCAGAAACCTTGCAAAGGTTGGCACCACTGCAAGCTTGCTTTTACCGTTCCAAGCATGGAAAATGCCAAGAACTTTATAATCCGTACCATACAACGTGAATGCTACGCCAAAGAAATAGATAACCTCGATAAAGGCCAACCTGTTTCTAGAGATAGTGTCTTGAAGAAGCTTGATCCAATCATTGACCAGGATGGGCTGTTAAGAATTGGAGGTCGTCTTCAAGAAGCTGAAGTGGAATTTGGGGAGAAACACCCTATAATAATTCCTGGACATCATAATGTCACGACCCTGCTTGTGCAACACCACCACGTCTTGGTGAAACATCAGGGACGACTGTTTACTGAAGGAAATCTACGAACTGCTGGACTATGGATAGTCGGAGCAAAGCGATGCGTGAGTAAACTCATTTACAATTGTGTGATTTGTCGCAAACTCCGTGGCGGGACTCAAAAGCCGAAGATGGCCAATCTCCCACCAGACAGACTTAGTACAGAACCTCCATTTACCAACGTCGGACTGGACATATTCGGGCCATGGTCTGTGGTTGCACGGAACACTAGAAGAGTCCAGGCCAATGCCAAACGCTGGGCTGTTATGTTCACCTGTATGTCCATTAGAGCAGTCCACATTGAAGTAATTGAGTCCATGGACACTTCAGGGTTTATAAATGCACTCCGACGTTTCATCGCCATCAGAGGTCCCGTGAAGCACATACGCTCCGATAGAGGTACCAACTTTGTAGGAGCAGTGAAAGAACTTCAAATCCCTTCCAACCTAGACACCACCGGTGTGGAAAGATACCTGAGTGAGCAGGGATGTACCTGGACTTTCAATCTACCACACTCTTCTCACATGGGAGGTGCCTGGGAGAGGATGATAGGAATAGCACGCAGAATCCTCGACTCCATTTTCTTGCAAGCAGGTAGTGCAAGACTCACACATGAAAGTTTGACCACATTCCTAGCAGAAGTTTCAGCCATCATTAATGCCAGACCATTGACTTCACTTTCTAGTGACTCTGAGGATCCGACCATTCTTACTCCTGCCATGTTACTTACTCAGAAAGCCAGCGTTCTCAGCGCTCCACCTGGAGAATTTAGCAACAAGGACCTCTACAGACGACAGTGGAGACAAGTCCAAAGTCTCTCCAATACCTTCTGGGACAGATGGAGGAAGCAGTACCTCTCCACCTTACAACCAAGGAAGAAGTGGCAGACCGACAAACCAAACATCAAAACCGGTGATGTCGTTCTCATGAAAGACAGCCAGTCACACCGTAATGAGTGGCCACTAGGCCTCATCACTAAAGTATTCCCAAGCAAAGATGGGAAGATCTGTAAGGTCGAGGTCAAAGTAGGCAAGTCCGGGGAAAGCAAACTATTCCTCAGACCAGTGGCGGAACTCGTCTTACTGTTTTCGCCAAAAGAACCTGTAGGTGGCATCGGTTGATGCCAAGCGGGGAGTGTTCTGCCCTTCCTAATGAAGGACAGGGGTTCGTTTCAAGCATTAAAAGGTTAACTATTATTATAGTTCTGGTTTTGTTGTGTTATAGCACCACCCAGTGGTGGATAAATTTATAACCTGTGTTTTCCATGAATAATAGAGTGTTGCATTGTGGGTTTCAGCAAAGCATCATGGGATTGGGGAATTCCCCAGCCTTTTCTCTTGTATTTCCTGTTCACTCGTGTTATTCAGCTGTGTTGGAACTACTTCATTTACCTGCCACCCTGGTTAGTTTATCCGGTAAGATTGCGATCCTTGTTCTGGTAATATATTGTTCTATAGAATGTGATTACTGTATAGCAGCCAGTACACAGGAAATGTGGTTACCAGAAATCTGCTGTATGTAGTTATGTAGAGGTTGCACCATACTGTATGTTTCCCTGTTAGTTGCAGTTGTGTTATCGTTTAGCCCAATACTTATACATATCATTTGTATTCTTCTAGTTTTACCACGCTCATGTTTACCAATAAACAAGTTAGACTACAGAGAACAGTCCGCTTATTTGGGAGACAGAAGTGGTTTATACCGTATGTCGGATCACACACCGTATCAACGTGTATGAAGACAGAACAGTCTCTCTGATTGGGCCATATACAAAAGAGGATACTCATTTGCATACAATCTACTTTAGTTATATCAACTTAATCTTGTTCTACTATACACTTAAGTGAGATGTAATAGTGCACATACATTTTATGCTCCCTAACTTTGCATTTTCTACATATACAGGGCTCCTTCTGCACAATAAAGCATTGATTTTCATACAAGCAGATTGACAGCATTTAGGGAATTGCTACAGCAACTTAGAACACATTATATGATCCTACAATCGAATGCTTAAAGTGAATTGTACTGTATGTATTGCAGAATTATACTTGTCTGCATGAATGCTTTCTCACTGATCATCATTTAATATCAATGATAAAACAACAATACATTTAAAATCATGTGACTTAGGGCTTGCTCAGATGAGTATTATAAGTCCATGTGCTGTCTGTATGCAAAGCAGATAGTATACAGTACAGACAGAACACTGACCAATCAAAGTCAATGGTGTAACTTACATGAATATTTCTACACAAGAACTGATGGTATGCATGCAAAAAAAAAAATGCAGCATGCACTAGTCTGATCTGCTTTTTGGATCCAATTCATTAATTAAAGTCATTGGATGCATTTAAAAAACGTATAACAATTTTTTTTTATGGATTGAGTGCAATTATTGACATAGAAAACTGTATTTTGCCTATTATATTTTAAATTGTTGTAAAACACAGATCCCATCCAGATGTAAAAACTGACATAAGAATGGCATATGGATGACACACTGACAGATGAATGACAACACAGATGAAAAATCATCCATAATTTTCTTGGATGAAACATCATCCATAATTTTCATGTGCTCATCTGAGCATAGCCATAGGCTACATTGACGCCTCCTTTTCAGTTTTTATGTCAATAAAAAATTTCCTATTTTTCTTTCATGTGTCCTCTGTGTTTCCTCTGTATTGCATCCATTTAGAGCACCCTTTAGAAATAACTGAAGAAGAGGTAATCTGCCCAAACGTGACTTAGCCTTAAATCAGTTAAAACTGGAAAAAACATGGATGGAAATCTCAGGTAAGGAAATGTCTTCTGTTTTTCATTGGCTTTTGCAAGTCCCCAGGAAACGTAAATCCATTCCTAAAGGGAATCTGTCACCAGTTTCTCTCTACCCCATCTGAGAGCAGAATGATGTAGGGACAGAAATTCTGATTTCTCCGATGTGTCACTTACTGGTCTACTCGCTGCAATTTTGATAAATTCACTGTTTTCTCTGCTACAGATCCAGCTGTTCTCTGAATGCCGAGCTCTCTGTAACCCCCCCACACCCCACTGATTGGCTTCTTTCTGTGTACACTGTACAATGGCAGCAAGTTTCTAATCAGTAGTGGGGTTATACAGAGGAGGACTACGTGACATGAGACAACTAGTCCTCTAGTGATAATTGAGTAACTTTAGGTAACTATGTAAATACTGTGACAAAGTCACTGGTGTAAGGTAGTAGAGGGGAGATATGTGTCACTGCGCTTAATGTTTTCAGTGATATGAAACCAGAGTATGTTCCTCCAGCACACTACGCGATGGGAGGAATGGGCTAGTTTCATGTGGTCTTTCATAGAGTGGGTGGGAGGAGGCCCACTTTATCTCCACTTGTAGAGCTGCCATAATCTGTATGATGTCATGATCATATGGTGAGTCACATGATGCAAAGAGTCACATGGTTTGGGGTTTAAGTAAATGGGCTCTACAGGCCATCTGAGGTCAGCAAGACTGGAGAGAGAGTTCTTTAGTGGCATTGTGGCTTGTCGAGCACAGACTGAACCTGTGTTGCTCTAGAGCGGGGTGCCACCAGCAACATATGGACTGTGTTGCTGTATTTTGTTTTCTTTCATGTTGGTGGAGCGCCCGCTAGGACCGTGGGGTACTCGGTACCGGGCCGGTTCTTAAAGGGGACGTTGTTGTGAATTTGGTTTTTGGGCTCCCCCGGTGGTCACTGGTGGTACTGGACTTGTGTGCTTCACTTTCTCTGTTCACCTGTTTCCATCAGGATATGGGAGTATCCTATTTAGCTTTGCTGCTCAGTTATTCTAGTGCCGGCCATCAATGTAACCAGAGCCTTTCTGTTGCATGTTCCTGCTTCTAGACTACTATCAGCTAAGTTGGACTCTTAGTCCTAAGTTTGTTTGCATTTTTGTTCCAGTTCACAGTTATGTTATGTTTCTGTAGCTGGAAGCTCTTGTGGGCCGAAATTACCACTCCGGTGTCATGAGTTGACACATGAGTCTTAAAGTAATTTCCGGATGGTATTTTAATAGGGTTTTCAGCTGGCCGTGAAGTTCCCTATTGTATCTTCTTACTATCTAGTAAGCGGACCTCGCTTTGCTGAACCTACCTTCATACTGCGTATGTCTTTTCCTCTGAACTCACCGTCAATATATGTGGGGGGCTTCTGTCTCCTTTTTGGGGGAATTTCCCTAGAGGTAAGCCAGGTCTGTTTTTTCCTCTATTAGGGTTAGTTAGTTCTCCGGCTGGCGCTGGGCGTCTAGGGATAAAACGTAGGTACGTCACCCGGCCACTGTTAGTTGTGTGGTAGGTTTAGCTCACGGTCAGCTCGAGATTCCATCACCCAAGAGCTAGTCTGTTATTTAAGTTCTCTGACGTTCCCTTGCCATTGGGAACCATGACAGTATGGCCGGCCAAGGGTTAAAACCGTTGGCAGAAGAAAGGAGAGAAAAAGAAGTCTGCAGATTTTTTTTTTTTTTCTTCTGAGCTTGCTCTATAGTTGACTCAGTTGCATTTCTGCTCTAATTGCAGCCTTTGCCTCTCTCTCTCCTTCTAATCCTTGAATGGCTCTGATCTCACCTGATTAAAATGGATCCTCAGAGTTTGGCTACAGGTTTGAATAATCTTGCTACGAAGGTTCAAAATTTACAGGATTTTGTTATTCATGCTCCTATATCTGAACCTAGAATTCCTATACCAGAATTTTTCTCCGGGGATAGATCTCGTTTCCTGAATTTCAAATATAATTGTAAATTGTTTCTTTCCCTGAGATCTCGCTCCGCTGGAGATCCCGCACAGCAGGTTAGGATAGTAATTTCCTTGCTGCGGGGTGACCCTCAGGATTGGGCATTTGCGTTGGTACCCGGGAATCCTGCGTTGCTCAATGTGGATGCGTTTTTTCTGGCTTTGGGGTTGCTTTATGAGGAACCTAATTTAGAGATTCAGGCTGAAAAGACCTTGATGGCCCTATCTCAAGGGCAAGATGAAGCTGAAATATACTGCCAAAAATTTCGTAAATGGTCTGTGCTTACTCAGTGGAATGAGTGCGCCCTGGCGGCGAATTTCAGAGAGGGTCTCTCTGATGCCATTAAAGATGTTATGGCGGGGTTCCCTGCACCTACAGGTCTGAATGAGTCCATGACAATGGCTATTCAGATTGATCGGCGTTTGCGGGAGCGCAAACCTGTGCACCATTTGGCGGTGTCTTCTGAGAAGGCTCCAGAAAATATGCAATGTGATAGAATTCTGTCCAGAAGCGAACGGCAGAATTTTAGGCGAAAAAATGGGTTGTGCTTCTATTGTGGTGATTCAACTCATGTTATATCAGCATGCTCTAAACGTACAAAAAAGGTTGATAAGTCTATTTCAATTGGCACTTTACAGTCTAAGTTTATTCTGTCTGTGACCTTGATTTGTTCATTATCGTCAATTACCGCGGATGCCTATGTCGACTCTGGCGCCGCTTTGAGTCTTATGGATTGGTCCTTTGCCAGGCGCTGTGGGTTTGATCTAGAGCCTCTGGAAGTTCCTATACCTCTGAAGGGTATTGACTCTACACCATTGGCTAGTAATAAACCACAATACTGGACACAAGTGACTATGCGTATGAATCCAGACCATCAGGAGACGATTCGCTTCCTTGTGTTGTACAATCTACATGATGTTTTGGTGCTCGGATTGCCATGGTTACAATCTCATAACCCAGTTCTTGACTGGAAAGCAATGTCTGTGATAAGCTGGGGATGTCAGGGGGCTCATGGGGACGTACCTTTGGTTTCCATTTCGTCATCTATTCCCTCTGAGATTCCGGAATTTTTATCTGATTATCGTGATGTTTTTGAGGAGCCTAAGCTTGGTTCACTACCTCCTCACAGAGATTGCGATTGTACCATAGATCTGATTCCGGGCAGTAAATTTCCAAAGGGTCGTTTATTTAATCTATCTGTACCTGAACATGCTGCTATGCGAGAATATATTAAGGAGTCCCTGGAAAAGGGACATATTCGTCCTTCTTCATCTCCCTTAGGAGCCGGTTTTTTCTTTGTATCTAAAAAAGATGGCTCTTTGAGGCCGTGTATTGATTATCGACTCTTGAATAAAATTACAGTCAGATATCAGTATCCTCTGCCACTGCTGACTGATTTGTTTGCTCGAATAAAAGGGGCTAAGTGGTTCTCTAAGATTGATCTCCGTGGGGCGTATAATTTGGTGCGAATTAAGCAGGGGGATGAGTGGAAAACCGCATTTAATACGCCCGAGGGCCATTTTGAGTATTTAGTAATGCCTTTTGGTCTTTCAAATGCCCCTTCAGTCTTTCAGTCCTTTATGCATGACATTTTCCGGGAATATTTGGATAAATTCATGATCGTGTATCTGGATGATATTTTGATTTTTTCGGATGACTGGGATTCTCATGTCCAACAGGTCAGGAGGGTTTTTCAGGTTTTGCGGGCTAATTCCTTGTGTGTGAAGGGTTCTAAGTGTATTTTTGGGGTTCAAAAGATTTCTTTTTTGGGGTACATTTTTTCCCCCTCTTCCATTGAGATGGATCCTGTCAAGGTTCGGGCTATTTGTGATTGGACGCAACCTTCTTCGCTTAAGAGCCTTCAGAAATTTTTGGGCTTTGCTAATTTTTATCGTCGATTTATAACTGGTTTTTCTGATGTTGCTAAACCTTTGACTGATTTGACCAAAAAGGGTGCTGATGTTGCTGATTGGTCCCCTGCTGCTGTGGAGGCCTTTCGGGAGCTTAAGCGCCGCTTTTCTTCCGCCCCTGTGTTGCGTCAGCCTGATGTTACTCTTCCTTTTCAGGTTGAGGTTGATGCTTCCGAGATTGGAGCTGGGGCGGTCTTGTCGCAGAAAAGTTCCGATTGCTCCGTGATGAGACCTTGTGCGTTCTTTTCTCGAAAATTTTCGCCCGCCGAGCGAAATTATGATATTGGTAATCGGGAGCTTTTGGCTATGAAGTGGGCTTTTGAGGAGTGGCGTCATTGGCTTGAGGGGGCTAGACATCAGGTGGTGGTATTGACCGATCACAAGAATTTGATTTATCTTGAGTCTGCCAGGCGCCTGAATCCTAGACAGGCGCGCTGGTCGTTGTTTTTCTCTCGGTTTAATTTTGTGGTCTCATACTTACCAGGTTCTAAAAATGTGAAGGCGGATGCCCTTTCTAGGAGTTTTGAGCCTGATTTCCCTGGTGATTCTGAACCTACAGGTATCCTTAAGGATGGGGTGATATTATCTGCTGTTTCCCCAGACCTGCGACGGGCTTTGCAGGAGTTTCAGGCGGATAGACCTGATCGTTGCCCACCTGGTAGACTGTTTGTTCCTGATGATTGGACCAGTAGAGTCATCTCGGAGGTTCATTCTTCTGCGTTGGCAGGTCATCCCGGGATCTTTGGTACCAGGGATTTGGTGGCTAGGTCCTTCTGGTGGCCTTCTCTGTCTCGAGATGTACGAGTTTTTGTGCAGTCTTGTGATGTTTGTGCTCGGGCCAAACCTTGTTGTTCTCGGGCTAGCGGATTGTTGTTATCTTTGCCTATTCCAAAGAGGCCTTGGACTCACATCTCTATGGATTTTATTTCTGATCTCCCTGTTTCTCAGAAAATGTCTGTCATCTGGGTGGTGTGTGACCGTTTTTCAAAGATGGTTCATTTGGTGCCCTTGCCTAAGTTGCCGTCCTCTTCCGAGTTGGTTCCTCTGTTTTTTCAAAATGTGGTTCGCTTGCATGGTATTCCGGAGAATATCGTTTCTGACAGGGGGACCCAGTTCGTGTCTAGATTTTGGCGGGCGTTCTGTGCTAGGATGGGCATTGATTTGTCTTTTTCGTCTGCGTTCCATCCTCAGACTAATGGCCAGACTGAGCGAACTAATCAGACCTTGGAGACTTATTTGAGGTGTTTTGTGTCTGCGGATCAGGATGACTGGGTTGCCTTTTTGCCGTTGGCGGAGTTTGCCCTCAATAATCGGGCTAGTTCTGCCACTTTGGTTTCTCCTTTCTTTTGCAATTCGGGGTTTCATCCTCGCTTTTCTTCTGGTCAGGTGGAGTCTTCGGATTGTCCTGGAGTGGATACTGTGGTGGATAGGTTGCATCGGATTTGGAGACAGGTGGTGGACAATTTGGAGTTGTCCCAGGAGAAGACTCGGCATTTTGCTAACCGCCATCGTCGTGTTGGTCCTCGTCTTCGTGTTGGGGACTTGGTGTGGTTGTCTTCTCGTTTTGTCCCTATGAGGGTTTCTTCTCCTAAGTTTAAGCCTCGGTTCATCGGCCCGTATAAGATTTTGGAGATTCTTAACCCTGTGTCCTTTCGATTGGACCTCCCGGCATCTTTTTCTATCCATAATGTCTTCCATCGGTCATTATTGCGCAGGTATGAGGTACCGGTTGTGCCTTCCGTTGAGCCTCCCGCTCCGGTGTTGGTTGAGGGTGAATTGGAGTACGTTGTGGAGAAGATCTTGGACTCCCGTGTTTCCAGACGGAAACTTCAGTATCTGGTCAAGTGGAAGGGCTACGGTCAGGAGGATAATTCTTGGGTGACAGCCTCTGATGTTCATGCCTCTGATTTGGTCCGTGCCTTTCATAGGGCTCATCCTGATCGCCCTGGTGGTTCTTGTGAGGGTTCGGTGTCCCCTCCTTGTGGGGGGGGTACTGTTGTGAATTTGGTTTTTGGGCTCCCCCGGTGGTCACTGGTGGTACTGGACTTGTGTGCTTCACTTTCTCTGTTCACCTGTTTCCATCAGGATATGGGAGTATCCTATTTAGCTTTGCTGCTCAGTTATTCTAGTGCCGACCATCAATGTAACCAGAGCCTTTCTGTTGCATGTTCCTGCTTCTAGACTACTATCAGCTAAGTTGGACTCTTAGTCCTAAGTTTGTTTGCATTTTTGTTCCAGTTCACAGTTATGTTATGTTTCTGTAGCTGGAAGCTCTTGTGGGCCGAAATTACCACTCCGGTGTCATGAGTTGACACATGAGTCTTAAAGTAATTTCTGGATGGTATTTTAATAGGGTTTTCAGCTGACCGTGAAGTTCCCTATTGTATCTTCTTACTATCTAGTAAGCGGACCTCGCTTTGCTGAACCTACCTTCATACTGCGTATGTCTTTTCCTCTGAACTCACCGTCAATATATGTGGGGGGCTTCTGTCTCCTTTTTGGGGGAATTTCCCTAGAGGTAAGCCAGGTCTGTTTTTTCCTCTATTAGGGTTAGTTAGTTCTCCGGCTGGCGCTGGGCGTCTAGGGATAAAACGTAGGTACGTCACCCGGCCACTGTTAGTTGTGTGGTAGGTTTAGCTCACGGTCAGCTCGAGATTCCATCACCCAAGAGCTAGTCTGTTATTTAAGTTCTCTGACGTTCCCTTGCCATTGGGAACCATGACAGGACGTGTCACGGTAGCAGCCCTGGGCGTCCAATAAAATGTGAATGGGGAATAAACTTTATGAAAGTTATTGTTCGTGACGCCACCTGTGGTACTCGGCAAATGTAAGCTGTTAGCCGACGCTGCTTGAAGAGACTGCTGGGGCTGATGATGATGCAGCAGAGTTGGTACAGCTCTCCAGAGGCAGAGCTTTAGTCCAGGGCACTTAGATTGTAATATGTTGGTGAAGGCAGTTGTGGTGGCTGTGGTGCAGGGTGGATGGCGCAGTAAATAAGTGAGGACAAAGCAGGGTGCAGTTTCCAATGCTTTACACACAGTTCTTAGTTGCCCCAGTCAGGGTGCTGTGTCCTCCAGGTTTGTGGTCCAGCCAGCTCTCAAGCAATTTGGGTGTACTTTCCAGAACCCTCTTTCTATGTTCCTTTTTCTGGCTGTCTCTCTGTGCTGGCTTCGCCTCTCCTGCCCTGCGCCTGCCACACAGTGTCCCAAGCCTGCAGCAGTGGGTCTTGTCGGGCCGTTTGCACTGAATCCCTCTGGATCCTATATGGCTGCTTTTTCAGCGAATGTGTGCAGATGTGGCTGTGGCACATACAGATACCACAGCCTCTGGCTAGCTAGCTAGCTGAGTCCTTAGTTTCTCCACTAGAATGGGGCCGGTCCCCTAACTGCGATCTGGTCCCTCCACCGACCACGCCGGTGGATACGGGCCCCACAGATGGATCTCTCACTATCCGTGCCCTTAGGACCCCTTCTGTCCTTCTGGGAGTTTCCTTCTGCTTCTCTCTCTCACTTCTCTCTTCTGTCTGTCAGGAGCTACAGATCCTCACATCTGCTCTGCTCCCCTGCTCTCTCAATCTCCCTAGCTTTCCCTCCTAATTAGCTCCTCCCCTACCCCACCCACTCCTCCATCAACCTTTACTATCCAGCCTGGGATGAGGCCTTCCTCCCTTAGGGTATGCCCAGGGTATGACTTAATTGTCTAATGTTGGATGCAGGTGTAGGGTTCTGTGCAGTGCCCCCTCCTTACCCGAGAGCGGAATAACACACCTCTGGGTGAGGTGCAGTACTCTGTGGTGACTGGACCCTCAGGGGCACCACATTGGTTTATGCTGCCTTAAAATAAACCAAAGAGGATTTAAAGAGACAGTGTTCCCATGTTTCTACCTCCGTATACCGCCACATGAGTTGAACTACCACAATACATTACATTTAGTCCTGAGATATATAGCTTATATTAAAATCCAGGGCTGCATTCACAATTTTCCTACCAGGACTGAGAAGAGGCCTGTAGTTCATGCTACCACTGTCGTCATAGCCTCATTTGCCGTTTCCTGATATGCATACACAGATGCTTCTCACAAAATTAGAATATCATCAAAAGTTCATTTATTTCAGTTCTTAAATACAAAAAAGTGAAAGTCATATATTATATAGAGTCATTACAAACAGAGTGACCTATTTCAAGTGTTTATTTCTGTTAATGTTGATGATTATGGCTTACAGCTAATGAAAACCCAAATGTCATTATCTCAGTAAATTAGAATACTTTATAACACCAGCTTGAAAAATGACTTTAAAATCTGAAATGTTGGCCTACTGAAATGTATGTTCAGTAAATGCACTCAATACTTGGTCGGGGCTCCTTTTGCATTAATTACTGCATCAATTCAGCGTGACATGGAGGAAATCAGCCTCTGGCACTGCTGAGGTGTTATGGAAGCCCAGGTTGCTTTGATAGCAGCCTTCAGCTCATCTGCATTGTTGGGTCTGGTGTCTCTCATCTTCCTCTTGACAATATCCCATAGATTCTCTACAGGGTTAAGGTCAGTCGAGTTTGCTGGCCAATCAAGCACAGTGACACTGTTGTTTTTAAACCCGGTATTGGTACTTTTGGCAGTGTGGACGGGTGCCAAGACCTGCTGAAGAATTACATTTCCATCTCCAAAAAGCTTGTCAGCAGAGGGAAGCATGAAGTGCCCTAAAATTTCCTGGTATACGGCTGTGCTGACTTTGGACTTGATAAAACACAGTGGATCTACACCAGCAGATGACATGGCTCCCCAAACCATCACTGATTATGGAAACTTTACACTTAGACCTCAAGCAGCTTGGATTGTGTGCCTCTCCCCTCTTCCTCTAGACTCTGGGACCTTGATTTCCAAATGAAATGCTAAATTTATTTTTCATCTGAAAACAACACCTTGGACCACTGAGCAACAGTCCAGTTCTTTTTCTTCTTGGCCCAGGTAAGACATTTCTTGCATTGTCTATTGGTCATGAGTGGTTGACACAAGGAATGCGACACTTGTAGTCCATGTCCTGGATATGTCTGTATGTGGTGGCTCTTGAAGAAATTACTCCAGCAGTTGTCCACTCCTTGTGAATCTCCCCCAAATTTTTGAATGGCCTTTTCTTAACAATCCTTTCAAGGTTATCCAGGTCGCTTGTGCACCTTTCTCTACCACACTTTTTCCTTCCACTCCTTTCCATTAATATGCTTGGATATAGCACTCTGTGAACAGCCAGCTCCTTTAGCAATGACCTTTTGTGGCTTACCCTCCTTGTGGAGTGTGTCAATTACTGCTTTCTGGACATCTGTCAAGTCAGCAGTCTTCCCCATGATTGTGGAGCGTACTGAAACAGACTAAGGGACCTTTTTAAATGCTTAGGAAGCCTTTGTAGGTGTTTTTGTTAATTATTTTAATTTACCGAAATAATGACTTTTGAGTTTTCATTGGATGTAATCATTAACATTAATAGAAATAGAAAAACTTGAACTAAATTACACTATTTGTAATGACTCTACATAATATATGAGTTTCATTTTTGTATTGAAGAACTGAAATAAATTAACTTTTTGATGATATTCTAATTTTGTGAGAAGCACCTGTATATGAATGAAAAGAGGCACACAGCTTGTGAGGGTGGGGAGGCAGTACCTAAAGGCTCATGTAGAATGGGTATTATAGAGACACTGACATAATTAATTAATTGATATAGATCAATACCTGCAGTGTACGACCACCGGACCTCTGTCATTAAAAGATTTACTGTCGTCTTCCACATCCAGCATGAGTTGAAGGAGAGGCTGAGCACTGTCTGGAGTCTTATGGTCAGGCCATGAAGTGTACCAGTAATGTTTCACAATGTGTGACTGGCTTCCTTGCTGAAAAAAATAGCAACAGACCCTTTAGAAGTTTTGAAAAAAAGGGGTAATAATGAATGATGTGACATATATTCCATATCATCCTCTGCCACCTCCCCACTAGTATCCTTGTCGGTGGCAAAGGTGGAAAATTGTAACCTCCATTTGGTAGTACTAATGCCAGGATGGGGAGTGCCAGTGGAATAGATGGTGCTAGTGGCAGTGGTGGATATAATATTGGTGCATCCTGCGCTGCTGCACACGCAGCTCATCAAGTAAGGGGGCCCATTTCCAACCCCAAAGCAGGTAGAATCATGCATTATGATATACAAGAGCATATCAGGGACATAAAAAAGGTGGCAGACTGTTTGGAACCACACCTTCTCAAAACCATCCCGAAACATTTCCTTGAGGTCTATCAATGTAACCCAAAGGGACTTATTGTTTGGGGTATAGACCATGTCTATATGGGTATCCGTGGCGGTAATCTTAAACAAAAACTTTTACAGAAATGAACACTTTGGATGGTTACACTGGACACTCTAACACCTAGCGGCCTTAATGAAGCCATCAGTTTCAAGTTTCTCTAATCTTTATACTGTATGTGCTATTTTATATGGGTCACAGGTTATTTTTTTAGGTGTTTTTTTGTGTGATTAATTTTTTCCAAATTTTGTAGATATGTTCTACCCCTATTACTCCCATGATGAATCATCATCGCATCATAACTCTGGATCAATCATCAATGCTAACCACAGGTAATGAAAAATTTCAGGAAATCTGTTTGGGACCTCAACATTTCAACACATGTTGTGCCGAGCTATGACGGATCATGATATGTACTCTGGACTATAGAGTTACAAATTATTATTATTATACTTCTTTTTATTTTTATAATCTTTATCTTATTATATGTTAAGAGCTATATACTGTAATATTTGCTATGTGCATGTTGACTTTTGTCTATTTGTGCACTGGAGGTGTATTTCAAGAACAAACGGACCAACATTAATATTTTTACAATGTTTTCTTATTGTGGCAATATTATAATATGTATTCTATGGACAAATAAATTGGTACTGACGCTTACACAATGTCTATTTATATTGTAGCATTATAGCATTTATCTGCCATGCACTCATTGTGCTACTAAAGGTTTATTTGATTACAATCATGCTTATTCTAGATTTTGATTTTCAGTCACTGTAATTTTTTGATTAATCTTTTGATTTTTTGTTATGATTATACTTCTGAAGATTGACCTACAGTATATCATATGCTGTCATAGGTGTTATTGCTTTAATTTTATCTTTTTGGTTTTTTATTATTTATATTTGTTGTCAGCTAGAAGCACATCTATCAGGGATTTATGTGCCATTGCATAGCTTTCTTTATCTTCACAGGATAGCTTTAGGTATTCATTAAAAAACCTTTCCAATCTACCGTATATTAATATGACGGTTAGCTTGATTCGCTGCCGTGGTAACTTGAGAGATGCTTTGTCCCCCTGTTATTTTAATTACTCACCTGCCAGCTGCAGTTTAGAATAGAAGCACTGACTGATGCGCAGACGCGCCCGACGTGTGCGCTGCACTCCCTGTGGCGTCGCAGGCATGGACGCGTTGCCATGGAGATGTGAAGTGATGACGCACATCCTCCTTCCCATCGTGCTTGTCGCGTGCCGACCGGCTTCACCATGGGGTGGGGCATCAAGTGAGGCTGCACGCCGATTCGCTGATTGATCCTTATCCTCCTATACATATACCCCTGACCCTATCTTTTTAACCACGCCTCCTGACGAAGCTGAAGGCGGTGAAACGCTCATTGAGGCTCTTGCTTGTCTCACTGGCACCCCAGCACACGGTAGTCATCATGTCTCAAGGTAAATAACTTCATATGTGAACTCCATTTCATATTTTTACCACGGACAGATCAGTTCAACCATATATTGCCCATTAGGTCATGATTGAGGGCAATCAGGAACCATAGATGCAGACTATATTTACTCTGCACACAGGCTCTCCACTATTTAGATGTAGAATCATTCCAGGTACAATTCCTATACTAGCTTCTAACCAGATCTATTGACTTGGTTAATATGATGTACTAGATCTACCTACTGTTTATTACTGCCCTGTGTTACGGTGCCAATTCAGACACAGTTCTTTTTCTATCTGGTATAATACTCCCCAACTCTTCATGTTACCGACGATCTTTTAGCTGCTTCTTACATATGAATGCCTTTTGTGTTTTTTTATCTGTTAAATATGTACAATAAAATGTATATTTTCATTAAAAAATCTCTTAAACTTTTTATTGAGATCTCTAGTCTACATACTTACTTAAGGCATAGTTTATAAACTGTAAAGGTTTTTGAATGAATACCTAAAGCTATCCAGTGAAGATAAAGAAAGCTATGCAATGGCACATAAATCCCTGATAGAGGGGCTTCTAGCTGACACAAAATATTTACGGTATATTAAATAGAGACTTGAGTTAAAAGTTGTTTTTTGGTGATACTACACTCATCTTCGTCATCGTTGTAGTTATTCAACACACTACTGTCTGGAGAATTTGTCTAATGTTTTAAGCTGTTCTCACTATTATAAATGGCCCTAAAATGGCTGCTTTAAGTGCAATTCAAGAAATCTCCACAATAAAATAAATTACCATTAAAAATGATGCTACATTCAAGTAACAGCCAATTGCGATTCCTTTTAGCAGAAAAAGTGTTACCTTTAATGTGAGACTCCGAATCGTATAATAGTCATGGTCGTCGACACTATTAACAAGCACCTCAACATTTCCATATATTCCTCTCTTTTCTGGCCAGTAGAGGACACATTTCTGTAGGAAAGAATATTGTCATTTACATAAATACAAATTTAAGACCATGAAACTAGGAAAGTTCATCATTGTAATTTTTTTTTTAATAATTGTAATTTTTATTGAAAAATTGTCATGTTTAACAAGAAACAGACTTGAAAAAAGAATACGGATTAACAGATTACAATGAAAGCAGAGTAAATCAGTTTTGTGGTATAGATATAACATACTGTATTATAGAGATATTCAAATTTCATATATATAATATATATATATATATATATATATATATATATATATATATATATAACAAAATAAAGAATAAGAGGAATACATGTGAGGCATACAAGTAGACAGAAGGGTAAGAGGATGAAGAAGGGTGTTAGGCGTTAAAGGATTAGGGGATATGACCTAGTGAATAAGGTTCCTAAATACTGAGACGTACCCAAAAGGTGTCCCATGGAGACTAAATTAAGTTGAATCTCTCAACCTTTTATTCATTCAGAGCAGTGCAATATTAAAAATTTCTAATATCTTTGATCTTAGTGTAGAAGTCATTTATAGACGCAGAGAAGTTTGTTTCCAATGAGAAGCTATCAAACATCTTGCAGCTGTCAATATGTGTACGAGAAACCTAACGGTTCTTTTAGAAATACTGTGCGGGAAAATATTAAGTAAAAAGTGTTGAGGATCTAGCGATATGTCTTGATCAAAGAACTGTTTAATCAAAGTTTGTACATACACCAGAATAGGTGGAATATAGATCCTGCCAACAAGGTACATTTGCAACACAAGGGGGAAATAGATGGAGCTAATTTATGTAGAAGCTCGGGAGTGTGGTACCAGAAGTGAAGGATCTTGTATTGAATCTCTTTATAAGAGATACAAGATGTCAAAATGGCTGCTCTTGACCATACAAATCTCCAATCGGCATCACTTAGGGCTCTACCCATTTGAGCATATATGGATGCCTAGTCAAGGAATTTCCATCAGGGTTCTGTATAATATTATAGACATCAGAGATCAAACACTTCGTTGAGGGACCATTTCTAGAGTCTTTCAAAGTGTGTTGGGATAGAAACCTGTAAGCTACGAAATATGGATGACTCAAAATGCCTGAACTTAATGTATTGCAATAACAAGAGCATAGGAACGGCTAATTTAGATTTCATCTCATGACTGTAATTTATATAATTTTCTATCGCATTTAAGACATAATAGAAAAAAACAAAGAACAGCGTAGGAAGAACAGCAGGAAAGCGAGTCATTATGTATGTTGTTTAGTTTTAGAACATCTTGACCTTTCCTGGATCAGTTTATTGTTGTCATATATGTTACTGCTACATCCATTAAGGTGATATACTAATTTATATATTTCATTCTATACATGTTATCCACTTTGGACCAATGACTACACCTCGCCCACTGTGGAAATAAAAAGACTGATCCCCAGCATGTACAGTAGAGTAGAGATAAAACACATTCTATGCAAATATACATCCTAGTGTATTGTGAGTACTGCATGGATAATCACACACACAGACCTCGTCACTTATTACGGTACAGTTTCCAAATGTTCCTTGCACACAAACTTTTTGATGTATGTGACAAACTATGTAATCACAAGTATTTTATCCTGAAGAAACTACTGCATAACATACAATTAACACAAAGTCTACATACAAACAGACGTGATGGTAAATGTATATACATCTATGAATCTGGTTTATCCAACTAACCTGTTCAGCATTTCAACAAGATGAACTATCAAGAGTCCCTTGAGCTTGTAACACGCATGGGCTCAGCTAAATCACTGCCTGAAATATTGTGACAAGCTCCCTTATAAGATGATTAGGGGAAAGAATAACATTTAAAAGTTCAGCAGCCACCCATTGTGGAAATGTTCACATTGTCACATTATCTGATCTGCAGCCCCTACTCCTCCCTATGAATCCGAGGGAAATTCTAAACATGAGAAAACAAAGGTCTAAAAATACAGTTGTACCCGGACCAGTCCAATAAACCATCTGTAGATGGCTTAGATTAAATCAGACTATACTAGGTAAAATATACACTTTACTTAGACGTAGCCACTCGCCAGTGGCGTAACTACAAAGTTATGGGCCCTGGTGCGAACTTTCAAATGGGGCCCCCCTCATGCCAAAATATTTTCCACCCAAATTCACATTTTCCCTATTCATTTTGCACACTACAGGTTTGTTGCAATGTTGTATAGTCTGACCTCAGTGGCGTAACTATCCGGTGCCCCATTCTCGTATATATTTGTCTCCCGTGCTGCCATTGTTCTGTAATGTATAAAAGAAAATAAACCATTATACTCATCAGGGGCTTACATAGAAGTCACGGGGATCCATATAAGAACTATAATGCACCCCTATTGGCCTGTTTAGTAGAATGCACTCCCCAAAGGCCTGTATAGTATAGTGCACTCCCCATTGGCCTGTATAGTATAATGCACTCCCCATTGGCCTGCATAGTATAATGCACTTCCTATTGGCCTCTATAGTATAATGCACTCCCATTAGGCAGTCTGTATAGTATAATGCACCCCCATAAGGCAGCCTGTATAGTATAATGCACCCCCATTAGGCAGCCTGTATAGTATAATGCACTCCATTAGGCAGCCTGTATAGTATAATGCACCCCCATAGGCCTGTATAGTATACTGCTCTCCCCATTGGCCTGTATAGTATAATGCACTCCCTATTGGTCTGTATAGTATAATGCACTCCCCATAGGCCTTTATAGTATAATGCACCCCCATTAGGCAGCCTGTATAGTATACTGCTCTCCCCATTGGCCTGTATAGTATAATGCACCCCATTATGCAGTCTGTATAGTATAATGCACCCCCATTAGGCAGCCTGTATAGTATAATGCACCCCCATTAGGCATCCTGTATAGCATAATGAACTCCCATTAGGCCACCTGTATAGTATAATGCACCCTCATTAGGCAGCCTGTATAGTATAATGCACCCCCATTAGGCCTGTATAGTATACTGCTTTCCCCATTGGCCTGTATAGTATAATGCACTCCCCATTGGCCTGTATAGCATAATGCACTCCCTATAGGCCTGTATAGTATAATGCACCCCCATTAGGCAGCCTGTATAGTATAATTCATTCCCATTAGGCAGCCTGTATAGTATAATGCACCCCCATTAGGCAACCTGTATAGTTTATTGCACACCCATTAGGCAACCTGTATAGTATAATGCTCCCCCATTAGGCCTGTATAGTATACTGCTTTCCCCATTGGCCTGTATAGTATAATGCACTCCCCATTGGCCTGTATAGTATAATGCACCCCCATTAGGCAGCCTGTATAGTATAATTCATTACCATTAGGCAGCCTGTATAGTATAATGCACCCCCATTAGGCAACCTGTATAGTTTGTTGCACACCCATTAGGCAACCTGTATAGTATAATGCTCCCCCATTAGGCAGCCAGTACAATATAATGCACCCCCATTAGGCAGCCAGTACACTATAATGCACCCCCATTAGGCAGCCAGTACACTATAATGCACCCCCATTAGGCAGCCTGTATAGTATAATGCACCCCCATTAGGCAACCTGTATAGTTTATTGCACCCCCATTAGGCAACCTGTATAGTATAATGGTCCCCCATTAGGCAGCCAGTACAATATAATGCACCCCCATTAGGCAGCCAGTACACTATAATGCACCCCCATTAGGCAGCCAGTACACTATAATGCATCGCCATTAGGCAGCCAGTACAATATAATGCATCCCCATTAGGCAGCCAGTACACTATAATGCACCCCCATTAGGCAGCCAGTACAATATAATGCACCCCATTAGGCTGCCAGTGCAATATAATGCAACCCCATTAGGCAGCCTGTATAGTATAATGCACCCCCATTAGGCAACCTGTATAGTTTATTGCACCCCCATTAGGCAACCTGTATAGTATAATGGTCCCCCATTAGGCAGCCAGTACAATATAATGCACCCCCATTAGGCAGCCAGTACACTATAATGCACCCCCATTAGGCAGCCAGTACACTATAATGCATCGCCATTAGGCAGCCAGTACAATATAATGCATCCCCATTAGGCAGCCAGTACACTATAATGCACCCCCATTAGGCAGCCAGTACAATATAATGCACCCCATTAGGCTGCCAGTGCAATATAATGCAACCCCATTAGGCAGTGAGTACAATATAATGCACCCCTATTAGGAACCAGTGCAATATAATGCATCCCCATTAGGCAGCCAGTAAAATGCATCTGACCCACCAGGCCCCTGATCTGCAGGGCCCGGTCGAAGTGGCGACCGCGGTAGTTACGCCACTGCCCCTCGCATAGAAGCCAATGTCAACAGAATGCTAGAGCTCTGGCTTATAAGGTTACGTATTGGAATGCCCTAGGAGCAATTGGAGGAAATCAGAGATATGATTCTGATGATATGTTCACATTGCTAGATATTATTCCTTTTTCGCTGTCATATATGCTTCCATCACTGACAGATCTGCCATGTTCATAGCTGTGAATTCATTAAAGGTGTTGTCCGATCTTAAGCTACAAGTCTGCAGTCACGCTATGTGACTGCAGACTTGTGAATCTCTGGTTTCAGCGTTTCTCTTTTGTCAGCGCCTTGAGTGGCGGGCACATGACTGCAAGCATGTGATTTGTATACATGCGTTCACGTGACGACTAGACTTTATGCCGTCTTGCTCAATTAAAGTGTATAGAGCAAGGCTAGATACAGTCTAGTGGGAATGTGGCTAGAAGTTTGCAAATCGCATGTTCCTGGTGCTGGCACCGGAGAATCCTCAAAATACGTAGTGCATGTGAAGTGAGGATTCACAGGTCTGCACAGAGTGACCACAGATTTGTATCTTAAAACTTTACAACACCTTTATCTGACATTAATTACCAAGAACAGTGCTTTTCACCCAATCTGCCAGTGCTTGGTTAAAATAATTTTAAAAAGCTACTACTTATGCTCCCCAGGTCCAACACTACCTCTCAGCCGCTGCTCCAGTGATTCTTTACACAGTGCAGCTGTGACATGACTCTTTCACACTGTAGCCGATCACTTAAGGTACCGTTACACTAAGCGACGCTCCAGCGATATAGACAACAATCCGACCTAAACTAGATCGCTGGAGCGTCGCTGTTTAGGTCGCTGTAGAGACGTCAAACACAGCAGCTCCAGAACGATGCAGGAGCGATCCAGTGACGTAACGGCGACTCACTTATCGTTCACGCTTCATGTAAAACATTGCTGACATCGTTGCTTTTGCTGTCAAACATGACGATACACGCCGATCCAGCGACGAAATAAGGTGCTGGCCTTCTAGCTCCGACCAACGATGTCACAGCAGGATCCAGATCACTGCTGCGTGTCAAACACAACGAGGTCGCTATCCAGGACGCTGCAACGTCACGGATCATTGTCGTTCTCGTTGGAAAGTTGTTTAGTGTGAAGGTACCTTTAGCTTAGCATCTTATGCTGTCTACATTAGCAGGTGACTGAGGTCAGTGATTGGCTATAGTGATGATGTGCATTGTAGTCATACAGTTTTTCATGAACGTCTTGATTATTTACTATTACTCAATGTATATAAGCAATAACACATAACAGATTGCTAACTATAGTAACTGTAGACATAAGTTCCGAAACCTGATTTACTGCTGTATCCCATCTCATATTTATATAATATAGATCACAGGCAATAGTAACGTGGTATCCCATACCATCAAGTAATGGCTAATGTTAAAAGTAAAGAGTCTACAAAAACTCACTGGAATGGACAAGTCTTGCCCTGACACTGTCCTATTATAATCTTATCTTGCCTATCTTGCCTTGCTTGGGCCTAAGAGCTGCAAGGAACCAAAGTATTTTCAACAAATAATGATATTACATAGTGGAAACCCTATAAAGTCTAAAATAAGATGTAAAATATACTGACCATAATAAAATACCGTATAATCTGTGAGAAATACTTATATTCCAGAACATTGAAAGAACTCTACCAAAAGCTAAAGCTCATAGAACAAAATATATTAAGTTTGGTTAGGCAGAAAAATGGTGTTGAAGGCTTATGGTATGTTCACACAGGGCGTTTTTGCTGCTTTTATATGCTAATTTTCAGCTGCTTTTTACAGTACCAGCAAAGCCTATGAGCTTTCAGAAATCTCGTGCACACACATTGGCTTTTTTTGTCATCAGGATTTTGTGCTTTGCTGCATTTTTTGGACATAGAGCATCACTTCTTTCAGCGTTTTTGCAGCTTTTTTCGCCTATTAGCTTGAATGGGTGTTGCAAAAACGCAGCAAAAATGCAGGTATCATTATTTTCAGCCTTTTTTCTGGAGAAAAGTCATGGACATTAGCATGGACAAAGAGACACAGGTAAGCCCCAAAAATGCACCAAAAATCTGCACCAAAAACGCACCTAAACCTGCGTTTTTGCCGCAGCTTCTTTCCTGCCAAGAAATCAGGCTTTGCTGCAGAAAAAAAGCAGCAAAAACGCCCTGTGTGATCATACCCTTAGGAAAGTTTATTTGTAATTTTTTTGTATTGGTACCTGGACATAGAAGTATTGCAGTGCCATAATACTAAAGAAGAACATTCCTGCAATGCAGTGCTTACAGGTAGCTTCATATAGCAGTACACAGAGCGCCTACAACTTCAAACTATGGATCTGTAGGGGCTCCATGAAGATGGATCTAAGAATCAACGCATACCAAAACATTATCTAATGGCACAAGTACTACACAATGATCAACGCTCTGCTACATACAATAAGTCATGAACGGATTTATCTTTTCTTACTGTGTATGTACAATTCTTAAGATGTACTTGCGCTTTCAAGTAGCTTTTCACAATAATCTGACATGAGTTTGAAGAAAAACACTATTTCTGGACATTCAATGACTCATATCTACATTATTAAGCAGTTTTTGTGTCTCTTCTGCTTGTGTATCCCTCCAGCTTCTTAATGCTCCAATCTCCATAGACTTCTATAGGCAGCAGTTGTATTTTTATCCCTCACTGAATACAGATCTGAAGACAGATTTGAGCAGTTTTCACTGACCGATCAGTGTAGGGAATTGAGTGGGAAGAAGTGGTGACTAGGGTTGAGCGAAACGGATCGGTCATTTTCATAAGTCGCCGACTTTTGGCAAAGTCGGCGTCTCATGAAACCCGACCCGATCCCTGTGCGGGGTCGGCCATGCAGAACGCGATCTTGGTGCCAAAGTCGCGTTTCGTATGACGCGTTTAGCGCCATTTTTTCAGCCAATGAAGGAGCGTGGGCAGAGTGATGACATAGGTCTTAGGGGCGTGTACGCCTATCGCCATTTTAGCGCTTGTGTGCAGTAGGGATTTGCAATGTGTAACACGAGATTTTCTTTGCTGGGACGGGACGAAGGAGAGAGAGAGAGAGAGAGAGAGAGAGAGAGAGAGAGAGAGATTTTTCCCCATTGACGTGCATTGGGTTTCGTGTTCCGGCCGATCCCTGATTTTTCAAAGTAATCGGCCGATTTCGCCCGACTCGGCTTTTCAGATAGTCGGGTTTCGTGAAACACCACTCGACCCTAAAACAGGCAAGGTCGCTCAACCCTAGTGGTGACTGATAATTGGAGAAAAATAGTATATAGCAACATTTATGCATATATTCTACTTGAAAGACCTGTTACTATTTCACATATAGGGCAAGTTTCTGATTTCTGGATTGTACATTGATACCTCATTTTTTTCCTTGAGCTTGGTGATCATAACAATAACAGGGACATCTTCTTGCCAAACCATCTGCCAAAAATCATTGACTGTGTTAATCATTGGTCCTTGAGTTGCGATGAAGTTCCTCTCTTTACCACCGTAACCCTATCATAGATAAGAAAATTAATAAGTAAATGTGAATATTTAATAGTTATCATGTAAATATTCATAAAGCCATCATTCATCGACATGCAGTATGGTGTTAAAGAGTTTTAATCAATTTGCCTATATATCTTTCCTGCAGACAAAATGATCTTGTATGCAAGCTTCACTTCTTTTTGATACATTTGTTGAGTGCCTTCATGAACTTTAATAGAACAAATAAATCAATAAAAAGTAAGTTTATTAAAAGAGAAGTGAGAAATCTGCATGGAAATCTTACAAAAGCTGGTATTGAAGCCATCACTAAGAGTTTGTGTGCAGTTCTTGCCTTTGCTGTTCTTATTATAGAAGGTTATGGAGCTAGGGAAGATATTATATTAATCATTGACTAGAAGGGAAAATGCTTCGTAAGAAAACTTTGCTTCTAACCCCTTCTATCTAAGAGTGCCATGAGTGATACTCTATTGAACAGGGGTGGACAACCTGCTCTGGTCCGAGGGACATAAGACTGCTCAAAACCAAGGGCAGTAATAAAACTCAGAGTTATCATATGAGACATTTATGGCGTATTGGTGGTATATGTCTTAAATGTCTAATAGGTGGCGTTGTAGCTTTCAGGGGTCCTTTCTGCATTGTTTAAACTATGCACCTCCCTCCTTTTGTAGTTTATTGGTGGTGGAGTTACTGAAATAGCCAGTGTCTCACTACTTTAAAAAATCAATAATGAAGAGAACCACATGAATGAATAGAAACCTCTCTATGTCACCTACTCCTACTGGAATGCCACAAAGGATCAGGAAATCTCGATTCTGCAGATATATTGGGGTCTCAGAGATACCCATAAATAGCAACTTAATACATGAGCAAACACTAGACTAAGACAAACATGTTTGCGATCCAAATGCTAGGGACCGCACAGACAAATGGACCACAGTATGTGCACCCTTGCTCTAGATCCAGGTATACTTGGACTTCCAGGAAACAGCTGCAAGGGGAACCTGACAACAAGTCTTCAATATTGATATAGCACCCCCACAGCAAGAATGAAGCATTGCACAAATCTTATTTTATTCATATAGTCTGTCAGTGTAATGTTAGGTCCTGCTGAGTTCTCCAGAGTGACTGACACTATGTGATCTAGATAATACATAAGGGACATAGTTTAGGGACTTTGGATTCTTAATTCCTTAGCAAGATATTACAAATTGGATCTTATTAATCAAACAGCCCCTTTCAGTTTGGTAGGAAAACTTTTGGTGATAATAGGAGCCTGCTGCAATATGTACTTGTGTTAGAGCATATTCTTGTCTCTCAAGGTCTGGGAAAAAAAAGTGTTTCAACTACAACATAAAACATATATGACTAAGCAATGGCCTAATCATACACAGCATTTATTATAACTGTTTGCATATTATAATGTAATACTGATCTTGGAATATGAAAGACTTTCTAATGCAGGGATTGGCAATTAATTTTCCCTGGAGGCCTGATGAGAGACCATAACTGTTGTGATGGTCCAAACCAACATGCCAAACTTAATTCTGATTATTATTTTGCTATTATTTTACCCCTGGATGTGCCCAGCCACCGACTCGTGTTTCGACGTCTGCCTTCAACCCCCCCTGACGAAGGCAGATGCCGAAATGCACGTCGGGGCAGGGCGAATCCAGGGGACGTCTCTCACATTAGTAACAGGTAATTATCATGCGGCCTTATTTGGGACTTATTATAAGTCCGCAGCACACAATTCTGTCCACTTCTGTTTGATTATGAAGTTTTTGCCTTGGCCATTAGCATGTCTGCACTAGCACTTTATTTATCTATCTACCTCTACATATGAATATACCTGTTGCATTACTATTCCATTGATTTTTATTACGGCTGTGGTATTAATATATGTGAATAATTATTTGGCTATATGAATTTGCCATTTGATCAAATATTTCATATAATTCTCATGTGTTAGCACATTATTTTGTAACTAACTTAGTCGTCCCCTGGCAGAGTGCCCTTTCTTTGGTATTTTGTTCCCCCTCTACCCCATGTTGTTGCATATCCTTAATAAATATTATTAATAAGTAAATTGAGTGTACCTGTGTGTAATTTATTCTCAGTATGACTACATCTGTTCTGTCAAGGACTCAGAAGTTTGTTTGAGAACAATAGGGATCAAACAGCATCATGAAAACCAAGAAACACACCAGAGAGGTCAACGATAAAGTTAAGGAGAAGAGTAAAGCAGGGTTAGGTTACAAAAAATAACCCAAGCTCTGAACATCTTATGGAGCACTGTTCAATCCATCATCTAAAAATGAGTGTGGCACTACAATAAACCTAAACCTACCAAGACATGGATACTCACCTAAACTGACATCCCAAGCAAGGAGACAACTGAAACAGCCAAGAGGCCCATGGTAACTCTGGAGGAGCTGCAGAGATCCACAGTTCAGGTGGGAGAATCTGCCCACAGAACAACTATTAGTTGTGTACTCCACAAATCTAGCTTTTATGGAAGATTGGCAAGAATGAAGCCATTTTTGAAAGGTGCTCTGGTCAGATGTGACCAAAGTAGAATTTTCTGGGCTAAATGCAAAACACTATGTGTGACAGAAAATTCCAATCCCCACTGTCAAACATGATAATGGCAGCATCATGCTGTGGGGAAGCTTTTCTTCAACAGGGACAGTGAAGCTGGTCAGAGTTGATGGGAAGATGGATGGACCTAAATACAGGGAAAACCTGTTTGAGGCTGCAAAGACTTGAGACTGTGGCATAGGTTCACCTTCCAGCAGGACAAAAACCCTAACCATACTGACAGAGCTGCAATAGAATGGTTTAGATCTAATCATATTCATGTGTATGAATGGCCCAGTCAAAGTCCAGACCTAAATCCCATTGAGAATCTTTGGCAAGACTTGAAAATTGCTGCCCCATCCAATCTCACTGAGCTAGAGCTAGTTTGCAAAGATAAATGGGCAAAATATTCAGCCTCTAGATATGTAAAGCTGGTAGAGACATACCCCAAAAGACTTACAGCAGTAATTACAGTGAAAGTTGGCCCTACAAAGAATTGACTCAGAGCGGCTAAATACAAATGCTTGTTACAATTTTCAGATTTATATTTTTAAAATATGTAGAAAACCATGTATCATTTCCTTTATACTTCACAAATACTTACTACTTTATATTGCATATCACATAAAATCCCAATAAAAAAAATTTAAGTCTGTAGGTGTAACATGAAAAAAAATGTGGAAAAGTTCACAGGGCATGAATACTTTTCCAAGGCACTGTAAGTGACCATAATCTGTACGGTACATTTAATATTATGGAAAATGACCAAATCATACTCACCCTGATAAAATTTGCATTTATATAGGTGCTCAAAGCATCTTTTGGGTTCTTTGGTTTTAAACACACTCTGCTTACTGGATCTAATGAAACAGGAATATTGAAGAAACTCTGAGAATAGGACACTTTATTACCAAACATCGCTAGCTGTAATCTTACTTCAGTATATACATTAGCAATATATATATATATATATATATATATATATATATATATATATATATATATATATATATATAGTTCTTATCAAAATTATTCACCACCATTGCAAATTCATATTATTTGTTAAATGTACATACTTTCTGCTGTTTGCAATAAAACAATTTAACAAGAACAATTTAAATAATTCAATGCAACTAATATAACAAGTTTTTCTTTAAATTCAACACTAAATGCTACTTTTAATGTCTATTGCATTCCCAGAATTATTCAACCTCTTTATGACAAGTGTCTTTATTACTTAGTAGAGCACTTTTGGCTCTCAAAATCTGCTGCAATTTTGATGCATAGCCAGAAACCAGGTTCTGCCAGAGTTCCTGATGAATCTTATTCCTCATGGTCAATGGCCTCTGTCAATAGAGTGGTCCAGAATGTTACGAGATCATTTCCTTGCACAAACAACGAAAAGGATATGAAAAGACAGCAAGGCATTGAATGTCCCTAGAGATACCGTTGGAGGCAGAGTTCACAAGTTCAAAGTTATAGGAGCACTGGTTACTCTACTGGGAAGTAGCAGAAAGAGGAAGCTATCGCTGGCTGCCCCCAGATTTCTGAGGAGGTAGGTAGTCCAAACCCCTCAAGTGGCGGCAAAAAATCTGAAGCACAATTTAGTGACAACAGCCACTGAGTTTTCAGTTTGCACAGTACTGCACACAATATACCCTGAACGTCTTAATGACTGAACTCCAAGACATGCACCTTTACAGACACAAAAGCCCAAGAATAGTCAGATCCAATGTATGTTTGCAGCAGGACATAACAGCCAAACTTGCTCTACTAAGTACTAAAGACATGTCACAAAGTGTTTCTACTTGTGGACAGTGCCAATCTGGCGTAAGGAGACTTATAGGCCATGTGAAGCTACTCTAAATATGCAAATATCCTCTTCAGAGAAGAAGATGACTAGAAATCTAATGTCACCTATTAGGGGTAGCAATCCTAAAAGTCAATACTGACCCTTTAATAAACGTCGCCACATGACTTATGATAAAAAGCCAAACCAGACACTCCATTTGCAGACACATTTCAGGGTGCTTGCCCCTCACCAGTGCAAAGCAGAAGGTCTGATTTGGCTAAGTGAGAGGCCTCTGACAAGAGTGTGTAATGTTTCTCCTTGTGGAGCGTGCCAAGACAGCGTAAGGAGACTTAAAGGAAATCTGTCACCAGGATTTTGCTACCTCACCTGAGTGCAAAGAGACCCTAAATCCAATGATGTATCACTTAGTTTACTGTGTGCAGCCATTCTGACGCAGAGCTTTTAGATTTAGAAATGCAGCAGAGCTGAGAAAGCTAACCACGCCCACATCAGGCTCTCTCTATATACAGTAAGGTGCTTATGAGGTACAAAAAAATCCTGCACAGTAAGAATGCTTTAAAAAAAAAAAGTCGAAGTGCTAATACTTTATTTTTATCAATTAACAAAATGTAAAATGAATAAACAGGAAAAATATAAGTTACATCAATATTTGCTGTGGCCTGTAAAATAGCATCAATTATTCTAGTACCCTCGCATACAGTTTTGAAAGAAACTTGGCAGGGAGATTGTTCCAATCGTCTTGGAACCACACATCTTCTGTGGATATAGGTTGCACAAATCCTTTAGTCTCTTCCCACAATACCAGAAGTCTTGGTGAGATTGAGATCTGGGCTATGAGGAGTCTACATCATCACTTCCAGGACTCTTTGTTCTTCTTTCATATCATAGGTCATAAAATGTGGAAAGACTGAACACAGGTAGTTCTACTGCATCGGCCAGGTGTTTTCCAGACAGATTTCAAAGCAGACTGAGGTTTCCAGATGTGCTGCTCAAGGGCTTTTGAAAAAGCACCAAGAAATACACTATAGTGAGGACTGTTTGCAATGGTTGGCAAAGGAAACTTAGTACAGCAGATGAAAGCTATATCATGCACACTTCATATCGAAAACAGAAAATGTACAGCAGTGCCTTCAGCTCAGGACTGACAGTAACTAGTGGCAGATACGTCTGATCAGAACTGGACATACCTTCCACATGGAAACAAGGTCATGTGACTCAAAAAGACAGGAACTGGGGTACAGAAAAATGTGGAATATTTGGCTAAAGCAAAAAAAACTTTGTGCTCCGAAGGACTGGAAAGCATAACAATAATTAGTGTCTACACGCAACAGTGGAGCATGCTGGAAGTTCCATGAAGTTTGGGGTTGTAATTCATTATATGAGTTGGGAATTCGGCCTGGATTAAGGGTGCCCTCAACGCTAAAAACTACAGGCAGATACTTATCCATCATGCATGAACATCTGATTGGGTCCACATTTGTACTGAAGCAGGATGCCAAAAATACAGCCATTATCATTAAAAATTATCCTCTGTGGAAATAAGAACAATGAGTCCTGAAAGTGAGGATATGGCCCCCACAGAGCCCCAATCTCAACATCATTGAGTCTGTCTGGGATCGACAGTACTGCTGTATCCTCACCCATCCCTTATAGACTGTGAACCCTCGCGGGCAGGGTCCTCTCTCCTCCTGTACCAGTCATGACTTGTATTGTTTAAGATTATTGTACTTGTTTTTATTATGTATACCCCTCCTCACATGTAAAGTGCCATGGAATAAATGGCGCCATAATAATAAATAATCATAATAATAAGAGACAGAAGGATTTGCCAATTCGACATCCACATAAGATCTGTGGTTAGTTCTCCAAGATGTTTAGGGCAACCTCCCTGCCAAGTTTCTTCAAACACTGATTTGAAGTGATGCTGCATTAACCCTTTCATGACCTTGGGATTTTCCATTTTTCCATGTTCGTTTTTCGCTCCCCTCCTTCCCAGAGCCATAACTTTTTTATTTTGGCCATGTAAGGGCTTATTTTTTGCGAAACAAGTTGTACTTTTGAATGACATCATTGGTTTTAGCATGTCATGTACTAGAAAACGGGAAAAAAATTCCAAGTGCGGTGAAATTGCAAAAAAAAGTGCAATTGCACACTTGTTTTTTGATTGGATTTTTTGCTAGGTACACTAAATGCTAAAACTGACCTGCCATTATGATTTTCCATGATTTTTCATTACGAGTTCAAAGACACCAAACATGTCTAGGTTCTCTTTTATCTAAGTGGTGAAAAAAAAATCCAAACTTTGCTAAAAAAAAAAAAAATTGTGCCATTTTCCGATACCCGTAGCGTCTCCATTTTTCATGATCTGGGGTCGGTTGAGGGCTTATTTGTGCGTGCCGAGCTGGCATTTTTAGATACCATTTTGGTGCAGATACGTTCTTTTGATCGCCCGTTATTGCATTTTAATGCAATGTCGCGGCGACCAAAAAAACGGAATTCTGGCGTTTCTAATTTTTTTCTTGCTACGCCGTTTAAAGATCAGGTTAATCCTTTTTTTATTTGATAGATCGGGCGATTCTGAACACGGCGATACCAAATATGTGTAGGTTTGATTTTTTTTTTTATTGATTTATTTTGGATGGGGCGAAAGGGGGGGCGATTTAAACTTTTATATTTTTTTATTTTTTTTCATATTTTTTTGAACTTTTTTTTTTTTACTTTTGCCATGCTTCAATAGCCTCCATGGGAGGCTAGAAGCTGGCACAGCTCGATCGCCTCTGCTACATAGCAGCGATCATCAGATCGCTGCTAGGTAGCTGAATTGCAGGTGTGCTATGAGCGCCGACCACAGGGTGGCGCTCACAGCTAGCCGGGATCAGTAACCATAGAGGTCTCAAGGACCTCTATGGTTACCATTCTGATGCATCGCTGACCCCCGATCATGTGACGGGGGTCAGGGATGAGCTTATTTCCGGCCAGATGGCCAGATGCGCCTGTTAAATGCCGCTGTCAGCGTTTGACAACGGCATTTAACTAGTTAATAGCGGCGGGTGAATCGCGATTTCACCCGCCGCTATTGCGTGCACATGTTAGCTGTTCAAAACAGCTGACATCTCCCGGCTCACCGCTGGAGCCCTGCATCAAAGAGGGGGATCTAACCTCGGACGTACTGTCCCGTCCGAGGTCAGAAAGGGGTTAAAGGCAAAAAGTGGTAACACCAAATAACATTTTGGTTTGATTTAGATTTCTCTTTTGTTCTATACATTTGCATTTTGTTAAAGGTTAACTGAATAATGGTAATAAATAACAAACTGTCAAGACTACTCGGGTCTCTTCATCACCTGAGTAGTCTCGAAAGCTTGCAATTTATTACCATCAGTTAGCCATTAAAAGGTATCAACCAAAGAATAATATTTTTCTACCTACTAAACACAATATAAAGATATATATGCCTTTTTAGGAACTACAGATTTATATATACTATGTAGAATTGCGACCTCTAGTGGACATACCTTAACAATACTGCATATCCATCTAGTAATAAATAGAACAAAGGCAAGCAGTACTTAACTTCCCGTGCGCATATATATATACAGTTACGTCCATATATATTTGGACAGAGACAACATTTTTCTAATTTTGGTTATAGACATTACCACAATGAATTTTAAACAAAACAATTCAGATGCAGTTGAAGTTCAGCCTTTCAGCTTTCATTTGAGGGTATCCACATTAAAATTGGATGAAGGGTTTAGGAGTTTCAGCTCCTTAACATGTGCCACCCTGTTTTTAAAGGGACCAAAAGTAATTGGACAGATTCAATAATTTTAAATAAAATGTTCATTTCTAGTACCTTCTAGTAGAAAACCCTTTGTTGGCAATGACTGCCTGAAGTCTTGAACTCATGAACATCACCAGACGCTGTGTTTCCTCCTTTTGATGCTCTGCCAGGCCTTCACTGCGGTGGTTTTCAGTTGCTGTTTGTTTGTGGGCCTTTCTGTCTGAAGTTTAGTCTTTAACAAGTGAAATGCATGCTCAATTGGGTTGAGATCAGGTGACTGACTTGGCCATTCAAGAATATTCCACTTCTTTGCTTTAATAAACTCCTGGGTTGCTTTGGCTTTATGTTTTGGATCATTGTACATCTGTAGTTAGTGTTGAGCGATACCGTCCGATACTTGAAAGTATCGGTAAGTATCGGCCGATACCGGCAAAGTATCGGATCTAATCCGATACCGATACCCGATACCAATACAAGTCAATGGGACACCAAGTATCGGACGGTATCCTGTATGGTTCCCAGGGTCTGAAGGAGAGGAAACTCTCCTTCAGGCCCTGGGATCCATATCAATGTGTAAAAGAAAGAATTAAAATAAAAAATAGGGATATACTCACCTCTCCGACGCAGCCTGGACTTTACCGCCGTAACCGGGAGCCTTTGTACCTAAGAATGCGCGCTTGAAGGGCCTTAGATGACGTCACGGCGCTCTGATTGGTCCGTAGCGGTCGCGTGACGGCTACGCGACCAATCACAAAGCAGTGACGTCACCTAAGGTCTTTCAAGCGCTTGAAATACCTTAGAAGACGTCCGCAGCTTCTGATTGGTCGCGTAGCGGTCGCGTGACCGCTACGCGACCAATCACAAAGCAGTGATGTCACCTAAGGTCTTTCAAGCGCTTGAAATACCTTAGGTGACGTCACTGCTTTGTGATTGGTCGCGTAGCGGTCACGCGACCGCTACGGACCAATCAGAGCGCCGTGACGTCATCTAAGGCCCTTCAAGCGTGCATTTTTAGGTACAACGGCTCCCGGTTACGGCGGTAAAGTCCAGGCTGCGTCGGAGAGGTGAGTATATCCCTATTTTTTATTTTAATTCTTTCTTTTACACATTGATATTAATCCCGATACCGATTCCCGATACCACAAAAGTATCGGATCTCGGCATCGGAATTCCGATACCCGCAAGTATCGGCCGATACCCGATACTTGCGGTATCGGAATGCTCAACACTATCTGTAGTATGAAACGACGACCAATCAGTTTGGCTGCATTTGGCTAGATCTGAGCACACAGTATGTGTCTGAATACCTCAGAATTCATTCGTCTGCTTCTGTCCTGTGTCATGTGCCATGCATGTCCAAGCCATCACACTGCCTCCGCCGTGTTTTACAGATGACGTGGTATTCTTTGGATCATGAGCTGTACCATGCCTTCGCCATACTTTTCTCTTTCCATCATTCTAGTAGAGGTTGATCTTGGTTTCATCTGTCCAAAGAATGTTCTTCCAGAACTGTGCTGGCTTTTTTAGATGTTTTTTTAGCAAAGTCCAGTCTAGCCTTTTTATTCTTGATGCTTATGAGTGGCTTGCACCATGCAGTGAACCCTCTGTATTTACTTTCATGCAGTCTTCTCTTTGTGGTAGATTTGGATATTGATACACCTACCTCCTGGAGAGTGTTGCTCACTTGGTTGGCTGTTGTGAAGGGGTTTCTCTTCACCATGGAGATTATTCTGCGATCATCCACCACTGTTGTCTTCCGTGGGCGCCCAGGCCTTTTTGCATTGATGAGTTCACCAGTGCTTTCTTTCTTTCTCAGGATGTACCAAACTGTAGATTTTGCCACTCCCAATATTGTAGCAATTTCTCGGATGGGTTTTTTCTCTTTTCGCAGCTTAAGGATGGCTTGTTTCACCTGCATGGAGAGCTCCTTTGACCACATGTTTACTTAACAGCAAAACCTTCCAAATGCAAGCACCACACCTTAAATCAACTTCAGGCCTTTTATCTGCTTAATTGAGAATGACATAACGAAGGGATTGCCCACACCTGTTGTAATAATTATAGGGGATAACTCAGGAGTCTCTTTGCGTGGAACAAGACAACTACAGGACACAGTTTTATAAGTGGTAAAGTCTATATTATCACACGGTGATTCAAACAGGTGCAGAGAGAAACTCAAGTCCACAACACTTGGTGCAAATATCAAATGCAGCTTAGCAGTCTATAGGAAACTTCAGAGGAAAATGCAATCACACAGAAAGTCTACGAAGCACAGTTATTCTTGAGGATACTTGACACGAATAAATCCTTGTCTTAGTCCAGGCACAGATAGATATGCTTATTAGGCAGTTCAAATGATATCCTAGCTCATCCAGGGAGGCCTGGTTAATAGTCTCAGGTTTTTGCAGAGCAGAAACAGCTTACATGTCCAGCAAATGCAGATGGAAGTAAACACGAGCAGCAGATGAAGGAGGATTACTGGAAACTGGTGTATGCAGCAGGAACTCAGAGCAGAGTAGCAGGATCACCACACAGGTTCACAGGAGCAGGTATATAGCCAGGGAGTAATCAGAGGTCAGGAGCTGGATGCAAGGCAGAATACTCTAGTACAGACTGAAGGCTGGGGTGGAGTTTTATAGCAGGAAGACACAGTGCACATGAGACCAAAGACGCCATCTTGGAAAAGGGCAGTAATGCACAAAAGGTAAAAAATATTCAGAGTCCTGACATTACTCCCTCCTTAGAAGCGGCCTCAGGACGATCCTGGACCTGGTTTCTCAGGGAATCTCTGATGAAAATGAGAAATCTTCTGTTGGGCATTGATGTTTTCCACAGGTTCCCAAGAGTCTTCCTCAGGGGGATATCCCTGCCATCTTATCAGATATTGGAGCCGATTCCTGCGAATCCTGGAATCAATAATTTCCTCCACCACAAATTGTTCTTGCCCATCAATCACCACAGGCTGCGGAGGTGGCACAACACGTCCCTGGAAGGTATTAGGAGATACAGGCTTTAGTAAAGATACATGAAAAACTGGGTGTGCCTTCATAGTCCTAGGCAGCTTCAGCCGGCAGGCCACAGAGCTCACAATACCGTTGATCTTGAAAGGGCCAATGAATTTCTGTCCAAGTTTTTGTGAAGGAACATTTAAGTTCAGATTCTTAGTTGCTAACCACACGGAATCTCCTACCTTGAACATGGGTGCAGGTTTACGGAATCTATCAGCCAATCTCTTATAACGTTCTTAAGCTGTGGTCAGGGATTCCTTCAGAACCTCCATATTTTGTCTCATCGCAGTCAGCCTTTCCTCCACTGCCGGAACCGGAGAATTAATTGGAGACCTAGGTAAAATACACGGATGATAACCCAGATTGGCAAAGAAAGGTGTAAATTTAGTGGAGGCGCTCTGAGAATTATTATATGAAAAATCGGCTAATGGCAGCAACTCCAACCAATCATCCTGGAGATGACTGACCTAGCATCCTAGATATTGTTCCAGCGTCTGGTTGGTACGCTCAGTCTGACCATTTGTCTGGGCATGGTAAGATGAAGAGAGACAGACATTAATATTGAGTGCAGAGCAAAACCCCTTCCAGAATCTTGAAGTGAACTGTACTCCACGGTCAGAGATGATCTCATCTGGAACCCCATGCAACGGAAAGACATTCTGTATATATATATATATATATATATATATATACACCAAGTTCACTGTATCTTTAGCTGAGGGGAGGCCGGTGCATGGAACAAAATGATCAGCTTTAGTCAGGCGATCAACTACCACCATGATTGTATTCATGCCCCCCGGTGTAGGCAGCTCCACAATAAAGTCCATTGATATAGACCCCCAAGGGTGGGACGGAACAGGTAATGGATGTGGAAGGCCCGTAGGTGCCACATGAGGAGTCTTGTAATGGGCACATACCTCGCAAGAGAGAACATAGTCCTTGGTATCCTTCAGGCAAGTTGGCCACCAGAAGAATTGGCTCAGGAACTCTTGTGTCTTCTGTACCCCCCGTGACAGCCAACTTGGAGTCATGTACCAACTTGAGGATCTGCAGACGGACGACCTCAGGGACGTAGATACGTCGATCTCTGAACCACATGCCACCCTTAAAGACAAGATTAATATCCACAGGTGGGTTGGCCAGAAGTACATCACCGTCATAGGCCTCCCTGCACTCCTTCCACAAGTCCTGATTGTGGATAACTCCAATGAAATTGGCATCAGATAGAATGGTCTTGGACGGGGCTCCAGGTAGGGAATCCGCAGCATGGATTCGGGATAAAGCATCAGCCTTCCCATTACGAGAACCTGGACGGTACGAGATAACAAAGTTAAATTGATTTAAAAATAAGTTCCAACGAGCCTGACGAGGAGAAAGACATCTAGCGGATCTAAGGAACTCTAGATTGCGATGGTCAGTTAGCACTATGATCTGTTGTGCAGCTCCTTGCAGATGATGCCTCCATTCTTTGAAAGCCGCAATAATAGCCAGCAATTCCTTGTCTCCCACGTCGTAATTCTTCTCTGCTGAGGTTAGTCTACGGGAAAAGAAAGCACAAGGATGTAGCAGACCCTTCTCTCCAGTTCTTTGGGAGAGAATAGCCCCCAAAGCATTATCAGAAGCGTTCACCTCCACAATGAATGAAAGTGTTGGATCTGGGTGTATCAACAGCGGTGCTGATGTGAAACAGATCTTAAGCCGATCAAAAGCTTCTTGAGCCTGTGATGACCACTTAAAGGGCTTTTCCTTTTTTGTCAAGGAAGTAATGGGATGGACAATATCAGAAAAATTTTGAATGAAGCGTCTGTAGAAATTTGCAAAACCAATAAAACGCTGGACCTCCTTAACGTTCTTGGGTACCGGCCAGTCAAGGATAGCCTGAATCTTACCAGATTCCATGTTCAGCCCCTGGGGAGAGATGATATAACCTAAGAACTGTATCTCAGAACGATGGAACTCGCATTTCTCCGGCTTGATATACAGATGGTTCTCTTTCAGACGTCTTAAAACAGCTTTGACATGTTCTTCATGTTCCTGTAGAGTCAGAAAAGATTAGAATATCGTCCAAATAGATCACCACAAACTGGTCCAACAAATCTCTGAAAATGTCATTAGCAAGGTGTCGAAATGTTGCAGGGGTATTACAAAGCCCGAAGGGCATCACGAGATATTCAAAGTGTCCATACCGGCATCAGAATGCTGTCTTCCACTCATCCCCTGGACGAGTACGCACCAAATTATAAGCCCCATGAAGATCCAGTTTAGAGAACAGCTTAGCATGGCGGACTCTTTCCAGTAATTCGGGAATCAGAGGCAAAGGGTAACGGTTTCGTATGGTTACCTCATTGAGTTCCCGATAGTCAACACAGGGTCTCAGGGTACCATCCTTTTTTACAAAAAATATAGGCGCCCCTGCTGGTGAGGAAGAAGGACGTATGAAGCCTTTGGCCAGATTTTCATCAATATACTCCTTTAAGGCTTGAAGCTCAGGTGCCGCCAAAGGGTATACGTTACCAAAAGGAATAGCTGCCCCAGGAAGCAGCTCAATGGGACAGTCACAATGCCTGTGTGGAGGAAGCTGATCTACATTCTTCTTGTCACAGATGTCAGAGAACTCTTTATATGCTGGAGGTAAAGAAAATATGTTTACATGTGGTTCCGTAGCCGTGGACTCAGGGACAGCTTCTGTTAACGCTTAGTTGCTCCTTGTTGGAAAGATAATCTCCTTGGTCTCCCAGTTGATAATTGGGTTTTGAGAACGCAACCAAGGAATGCCTAAAATCACAGGAAAATGAGAAGAAATTAGCAAGAAAGAAAGTTGCTCCTGATGATTAGGCTCCAACAAAATTTCAAGGGGTACGGTCTCCTGATCCACAGGCCCAGAGATTAAAGGTGACCCATCCACTGTTTCCGTGGTAATTGGAGAGGCTCTTTGCTGAATTTCAATACCATGTTCCTTGGCAAATGCGATATCCATGAAATTTCCACCTGCACCTGATTCAATCATAGCTGCACTGGAAATCCACTGTCCTGAACACAGGATCTTAATAGGGAGAGAACAGAGAGAGGAGTTCTCCTTCAGCTCCTTGGGGGGTGAAGTCATAGAAAGTGAATGGAATACAGCGTTTAAAGGCAGGCTACATTCAGAGATGTCAGATTCATCATCACAGTTGTCATACTCCCCTACTGCTGCTAGCACCTTGTTAGGCCGTCTAGGACACTTAGGACAATTGATCAAGAAGTGGTCAGACTGGAAGCAGTAGAAACATAGACTTTCACGAAGGCGATGCTCCCGGCGCTCATTGATCTCGCGCCTCTGAACGGAATCAATTTGCATGGGCACCTCCTCCACCTCCCGAGAGGTTTTACCTGCAGGGTCTTTGGAAGGAAGGGAAAAGTTAGAAATACGGTTATATGCAGCAAATTTCTCCTGCCTACGCTCAGTAAGGCGAATGTCTATGCGCACACAATGCTGTATAAATGTCTCTAGCTCTTGTGGTGACTCAGAGCGAGTTAGTTCATCTTTTATAATACTAGACAGACCCCTTTTAAAAATAGGCAATTGTGCATAACTGTCCCAATTAGTATCTACCGCTAATCTCCTGAATTCAGTGGCATACTCAATAACAGAACGTTTAGCCTGGCGTAAAGACAACAAAGCAGATTCAGCGGTTACACGGCAATTAGGGTCATCAAACATTAATGCCATAGCGGCCAAGAAATCATCTAAGTTATTTAACCGTGGGTCACGAGACTCAATCATCGGATTCGCCCAGGCGAGCGTTCGTGAGGTCAGTAGCATTAGTACACACAATACTTTGGATCTATCAGTAGGAAAACGGTCAGCATGCACATCAAAATATAGCATACATTGATTCACAAAGCCACGAAATTTGTCGCGATCACCATTAAATCTGAATGGGGGCAACTTAGGTGGGCTAGCTGGTAGCGGTTGCCCAGAGGGTAAAGTCGCTTGTGCAGCTCTTTGTGTGCTTATGACATGAAAAGCCCATCCATCCTGGGACTCTATGCCAGCAAGTTTGTTTTCCTGGGCTGCCATGCGGTTGCTTAAGTCCTGCAAAGTTTGTCCAAACACTTGTTGATTGTGTTCAAAGCTTCCAAACTTCTTTTGCAGACCTTCCACATCTTTCTGCAGTGATCTAATTATGGAAAACACCTGCTCTAATCTGCTCTCTGCTGTCAGTATTCCAGCAGTCTCCTTTTTATTTATGGCTAGAGTATCCTGTCATAATTATAGGGCATAACTTAGGAGACTCTATGCGTGGAACAAAAAAACTACAGGACACAGTTTTATAAGTGGTAAAGTCTATATTATCACACGGTGATTCAAACAGGTGCAGAGAGAAACTCAAGTCCACAACACTTGGTGTAAATATTAAATGCAGCTTAGCAGTCTATAGGAAACTTCAGAGGAAAATGCAATCAAGCAGAAAGTCTATGAAGCACAGTTATTCTTGAGGATACTTGACACGAATAAATCCTTGTCTTAGTCCAAACACAGATAGATAAGCTTATAAGGCAGTTCAAATCATATCTTAGCTCATCCAGAGAGGTCTGGTTAATAGTCTCAGGTTTTTGCAGAGCAGAAACAGCTTACATGTCCAGCAAATGCAGATGGAAGTAAACACGAGCAGCAGATGAAGGAGGATTACTGGAAACTGGTGTATGCAGCAGGAACTCAGAGCAGAGTAGCAGGATCACCACACAGGTTCACAGGAGCAGGTATATAGCCAAGGAGTAATCAGTGGTCAGGAGCTGGATGTAAAGCAGAATACTCTAGCACAGACTGAAGGCTGGGGTGGAGTTTTATAGCAGGAAGACACAGTGCACATGAACCAAAGACGCCATCTTGGAAAAGGGCAATAATGCCCAAAAGGTAAAAAATGTTCAGAGTCCTGACACCTGTCCATGAAACAGCCTTGGAGTCAATTGTCCAATTACTTTTGGTCCCTTTAAAAACAGGGTGGCACATGTTAAGGAGCTGAAACTCCTAAACCCTAAACCTAAATTCTGAACTTCAACTGCATCTGAATTCTTTTGTCTAAAATGCATTGTGGTAATGTCTATAACCAAAATTCGAAAAATGTTGTCTCTGTCCAAATATATATATGGACACAACATATATATATATATATATATATATATATATATATATATATATATATATATATACACACACATACATACATGCTTTTCAAAGTGCTTTGGATCTTTCCAAAACATGAGCTTTTTGGGAAGACCAATAACAGGACCACGAAAATAAAACCCATAAGAGGAAAAGAAATCAAGACAAAAAAACATTACACAGGCTGAGATGCTTACCTGTCTGAGGCCTCCAACCAATTACACTAACCAAAGTGCAGCGGACCCAAGTTAAGATGGTGGATGACAAATGCACAGGTGCAATAATACCAATACTGCAAGCCAGCCTACAATCAGGATTTGGCCGCCTGGCACACCTGCGCAAAAATGATCTGTATGTGGCATGTTCACACAGAAATACAAAGCATATGGCTCTGGCCTATTAGTAACGCCATATAACGGGCCAGCCATTGCTATCATGCATCCTGTGTGAACAGAGGCCACAGTGGGTTGCCGGCTTAAGTATTGTGGCCATAATACCAACTAATACCTTACATACATTGTTATGTTTTTGGACACGTAATTTTTTCAGGGTGCAGCTGGGCCCTAGATGGCTCTGTATACTGTGGCCTCTGTTCACACAGGATGCATGATAGCAATGGCTGGCCCGCTATATGGCGTTACTAATAGGCCTGAGCCATATGCTTTGTATTTCTGTGTGAACATGCCACATACAGATCATTTTTGCGCAGGTGTGCCAGGCAGCCAAATCCTGATTGTAGGCTGGCTTGCAGTATTGGTATTATTGCACCTGTGCATTTGTCATCCACCATCTTAACTTGGGTCCGCTGCACTTTGGTTAGTGTAATTGGTTGGAGGCCTCAGACAGGTAAGCATCTCTGCCTGTGTAATGTTTTTTTGCCAATAACAGGACCACCCCAGATCTAGACCAGATATATATGCATTATATTTTCACGCCCCCTTGTTCCAATGTATTTTGGACTTTGAAAAGAACACCCCTTTAGAAACTTTGCATGGTCAACTCAAAGAGGTTTCAATGTACCGTATGTATTCATATCAGTACAGTGAACTATAAAATGGTTTTTTTATGGGGTTTTCTCATTATGGATTTTTAGTAACGCAGTGCTAACATGTCTCTCGACTTCCTGCTTGTCAGGGGGCGTTGCACTTATGATGATAAAAAGTTTGGGCCAGTAACATGGTTGACCTGGTGGCCTGAACTGTGTCATCTCAGATGCTGCAAGCAGAAGCAGCTTTGCCTCTACACTCTGCAGCATTAGAGGAGGAAAGGGTCACTGAAGATGGCCAGCTTCAGAGCAGTGCTTATAAGCTCTATTGGAAAGTGCTCCTAGCCAAGGAAATGAGCCACCATTGATAGACTGTAATGATGAATCAAAAACCTTAACAATGAGCAGCAAACAGTAACATTAAAATCCTTCCATTCCTGAGAATACAGAGGATACGGTATTTAATAACAAGTAAGCTTTGCCTCTGCAACATCAAAGGAGCGCAGGTCACTGAAGCTGGCTAGGTCTGGAGATCCAGCCAGCTTCAGAGCAGCAGTATAACAATGAGCTTGCAAGTCTTCGCCTAGGAAACCGGCTATATAAGATAGACTGCAGAGGTGGCCAATAATCTTGGCTACGAGCTGTAGAGCATAAAAAGCTCTTGGTTCTTGAGAAGGGAGAAGATTTGTTATGAGAGGTAAATTGCAAAGTTGCACTTTGCACGTTTACCTGTTTAATAAGGTGTCACAATATACAGTATATATATATATATATATATATATATATACACATATATACATACATATACACAGTATCTAAGGGTTTTGTGCTGTCGTGCAGGTACAGGGATATTTAATCCATTGTATCGTAGTACCTTTGTCATCGTAAAAAGGTAACAAAGGTACAAGAATTATATTTCAAGAAGCAGAATTATAACTTGATACTTCTATACTAAAAACTAACATAGTGATCATGGTTGGGCAGTGTAGAGTGGGGTGAAACGAGAAGTGAACGATTTAAAAACTACCTAGATACTTACAGTATGATTATTGCCTTATTACTGCCAACCATTCACACAACTTACTTGGCAAAATAGTTTTGTAGCGGTTTTTGGTTCCATGACTTGGAATATCAATTTCTTTGGGATCCATGAAATTCATTGGTATTTCCTGATAAAAACACAAAACAATGCCATGAAGTGACCACTACTTTCACCATCCTGTGAACATTGCTTATTATCAGTGATGCAATGTGATATTTCTCAGTTATTGTCTGGATCATTCTTGTGGAAATGTCTCAATTTCTATGACTATTGTTCACTGAAAATACCAATTTTACTGTTTAAAGTGCTCAAAAATCTGATTCCAAATTATCTTCCCAGAAAAATCTATAAATAACATAAAAAAAAGTCATAACTTGAGGAAACCAGAGATATTCCCCATTGTGCTAGCATTCCTCATGACTGTTCACGTAGCTTTAACATTATGTATTATTTAAATACACTTTCTATAGAATATACAAATCTCAAACTTTAGCATTTTACTAAATTGCTAAAGATTCCTAAATATAAGAAATGTTACAGAAGACAAGTTCTAAAAATATTAATTTAATAGGATAAAACTATGGTTACTCCAACATAACAGGTCAAAACTCCATGACAGTTACTCATACCATAAATTCTGTATGAAGCAAATGGGAGCTTTGAACAACATCGTGCAGCTTTTGTCTGGTCAGAACACGGCTGGCTGTTTGGAGGTATTCTATGGCTACTTTCTCTCTTGGTGTTGGAGCCACATTGAAAGGTTCTACAATTCCTAATCCACTCATATCCAACGTAAGTGAGACATTTGATCCTCTCCTGGAATAGAACAAAATATGGTATTGGAAATTCTAATATCTGTAAACAACATTTTGCTTTGTATCAACCCACTTAAGCATTACACAACGCTATACAGTAGTTGTGTGTCTATCTACCTGAACATTAGTATGGAAAGTATCCGACATGCTGTGAAAAGTGATAAGACTACAGATAAGGAAAATGTACATATAGATGCTGTATCAATATCTCCCAAAACTTGTAAATGTTTGTATTGGTGAATATAGTGAGACTAAATAGATTTATAATATATACTCACTCACATATTACATGGAAATGTGCAATGAAGAGACGTGATCCCTGTGTATCTGCAATTGATGCGGGTATTGTGATGACCACGGTTGCTTAATCTTCAGAGGTTTATAGTAGACTAGATGGTGGCCCGATTCTAATGCATCGGGTATTCTAGAATATGCATGTCCACGTAGTATATTGCCCATCCACGTAGTATATTGCCCAGTCACGTAGTATATTGCCCAGTGACGTAGTATATTGCCCAGCCACGTAGTATATTGCCCAGTCACGTAGTATATTGCCCAGTCACGTAGTATATTGCCCAGTAACGTAGTATATTGCCCAACCACGTAGTATATTGCCCAGCCACGTAGCATATTGCCCAGCCACGTAGTATATTGCCCAGCCACGTAGTATATTGCCCAGCTACATAGTATATTGCCCAGCCACATAGTATATTGGCCAGCCACATAGTATATTGCCTAGTCACGTAGTATATTGCCCAGCCACGTAGTATATTGACCAGCCACGTAGTATATTGCCCAGCCACGTAGTATATTGCCCAGCCACGTAGTATATTGCCCAGCCATGTAGTATATTGCCCAGCCACGTAGTATATTGCCCAGTTACGTAGTATATTGGCCAGCCACATAGTATATTGGCCAGCCACATAGTATATTGCCCTGTCACATAGTATATTGCCCAGCCACGTAGTATATTGCCCAGTCACGTAGTACATTGCCCAGCCACGTAATATATTGCCCAGCCACGTAGTATATTGCCCAGCCACGTAGTATACTGCCCAGCCACGTAGTATACTGCCCAGCCACGTAGTATATTGGCCAGTCACGTAGTATATTGGCCAGCTACATAGTTTATTGGCCAGCCACGTAGTATATTGCCCAGTAACGTAGTATATTGCCCAACCACGTAGTATATTGCCCAGCCACGTAGTATATTGCCCAGCCACGTAGTATATTGCCCAGCCACGTAGTATATTGCCCAGCTACGTAGTATATTGCCCAGCCACATAGTATATTGGCCAGCCACATAGTATATTGCCTAGTCACGTAGTATATTGCCCAGCCACGTAGTATATTGCCCAGCCACGTAGTATATTGCCCAGCCACGTAGTATATTGCCCAGCCACGTAGTATATTGCCCAGTTACGTAGTATATTGGCCAGCCACATAGTATATTGGCCAGCCACATAGTATATTGCCCTGTCACATAGTATATTGCCCAGCCACGTAGTATATTGCCCAGTCACGTAGTATATTGCCCAGCCACGTAATATATTGCCCAGCCACGTAGTATATTGCCCAGCCATGTAGTATACTGCCCAGCCACGTAGTATACTGCCCAGCCACGTAGTATATTGGCCAGTCACGTAGTATATTGGCCAGCTACGTAGTTTATTGGCCAGCCACGTAGTATATTGCCCAGCAACGTAGTATATTGCCCAGCCACGTAGTATATTGCACAGCCACGTAGTATGTAGTATATTGGTCAGCCACATAGTATATTGCCCAGTAATGTAGTATATTGGCCAGTGACATAAAATAAAAAATAAACATATACTCACCTTAGTCCTGGCTCCTGTGTATGGTGCACGCAGCAGCTTCCGGTCCCAGGGTTGGTATGACTATCAGCGCAGGACCTGTGATGACATCGCGGTCACATGACCGTGACGTCATGGCAGGTCCTTCTCGCGCAAATTCTTGACGAGAGACATAATTTCTTACAAAACAAATCTTACACTAGTCGAAAATTGCACACACAGGTGTATAGTACTTTTTTTTTTAGACACGCTGGATTCATTCATTCATGCGCTTCTTAAAGAATCAGGATCGTCCCCAGCAGCACCTTCTCAACAAGATCGTCATGAACAATGCCAGTATTGATGAATCGGAGCCATGGTCTCTTTATTGCCTATTTATTTTGGGGTGGCACCAACCTCTTCATCAGCCCATAAATATATAATACATATTTGTAATTGTATGGACAAAGGGGGTGCGACCCTGACACATGTAGACACTTCAGTAAAGAGACTGTATCAATGTTTCAGTGCAGTTAATTTGCGTGGATGTAGTGCGTCAGCTCTCACATAGATTTTACCATCTTTGATTTGAATATTTTATTAGGGTCACTTTGCAAGTATGTCATGTTACTTAGAAGTGCATAGTACTACCTCACAATAGTCAGAAAATTTAATATAGTGAATTTAGATTATATGTACAGTATTTACACAATTTAACATATCAAGAGAGAAGATGGCTGCTCTTTGCCGACTATAAGTCAATCAATTATTTCAAATCTGATAAACACAAATTTATTAAGGAAATGTACATCTTGCAATTATTAGCTATAATGGACGGTATTGCTCTATATGTGCTAAACCTGTTGTCTGGTGCTTGGGTTTCAGGTCCCAAATAATGCACTAAAAATAAAAATACAGAAAACCTTGTTGTAGGCCCTGTAATAGTTTTTATTCCTTATCTAATATCATTACATCAATATTCCATCAGCTATCTAAGCGTCAGACACCCAGAGTGTTGTACTCTGAACTGTGTGTGCCTATTGCTGCTTTGATAAAATACCCTTTCAGGTTTGGAATGTGAGAACAGGGAGTAACTTCCTCCATATGATGTCACCCTATAGTCCAGTTGCTCCTTCTCTGATGGCTGGGTGGTGATGAGTTTCAAATGCAAATGTCCGGATGGGTGGGAGACATTAGATGTAGGTTAACACTTCCAAATGAAAGAATCCTTTCCATTTATGAGTGTTTATAGATACAATAATTTAGTCTTGTCGTCATATACAGCATGTTTATCTATAAACTTGCTCCTCGATCTTTTTATGGTTTCCTACATTGCTATAGCAGATTGCATTCTGTTGTATGCAGACAATGATCCAGGAATACCAACATATTGTGAATAACGAAATTATTATTATACACTTCTTATATTACATTTTTTTCGGATGGACAATGATAGATATACATGGTCCTGGAATCTAAGGAGGTCCAAAAGGTCTTTGCTAAGTTAAAGGGAGCCCTTACTATAAATGAAGCACAATAATTGGGAGAGTTTTGGGTTTGGAGCTTTAGGTTACGCCTCTGTGTGTCTAGATTTGCAGTTTTGCTGCCGAGCTCACGCCCTGTTCCTAATGTCGCGCAATAGCAGCTCAGCAGTGGATACAAGACTAGATTTCAGGGATCATACTTCCAATGCCTACATAGATTTCCTTGAGAAAAACACAAGGCGCCCCCAATGTGTCACACTGTTTAGAAAACCATATGGTCCTATGCAGGGAATGTACTCACCTATTGGAGTTGTGAACCTAGGTCACAACTCCCATGTAGGCTTGACCGTAGCAGCAGGTCTCCACAAAAATCCAAACAAGGATGTTGAGGGTGATAGTCTTAGGCGAACTGAAGACCGCGCACACGGTATGAATTTTTAGGTAGTTTATTAAAGCCAACGCGTTTCAAGAGCTCTCTTGCTCTCTTCTTCAGGGCATATAGTACATAAACACAATATAGGGTGTATTTATACAAACAGGAAGGGGGAGGGACACCAACCCCCGTTATACCATAACACAAGAGTACAATTAAATAAATAATAATGAGCAACATTCTTTAAATGACTTTTATTGGTTTTAATTGTACTCTTGTGTTATGGTATAACGGGGGTTGGTGTCCCTCCCCCTTCCTGTTTGTATAAATACACCCTATATTGTGTTTATGTACTATATGCCCTGAAGAAGAGAGCAAGAGAGCTCTTGAAACGCGTTGGCTTTAATAAACTACCTAAAAATTCATACCGTGTGCGCGGTCTTCAGTTCGCCTAAGACTACATAGATTTCCTTACAATAATCAACTGCATATGTTACTTCTTCTATTTAGAATACAATTATCTTAGGATTAACATATATCTGTCTTACAATGGAATCAGCACCAACAATGGAGAAAAGTCTTGGATCTAATAAAGTGGTATACCGCATCTGGTAGAAGTTTCAGAAAGGACATGTTATTCATGATATTTTCATGCCACCTCTAGCATAATAAATGCTCACGCAACAGTAAAATGTATATCCTGTGAGGCCCATAATGACAGATCTTAGCTACACCCAATATAGGAAACCTATGTTATAAATCAGCCCAGTTTATGATAAAAAAAAGTTTCTAAAGAGCTAATATAGAAAAAAAGAAATTCCTTAACTTCTACATTAGCTATGGATACAGTTACATGCTTATATAAAGGGAGCTAAATAAATAATATTTAGATGCCTTAACCCTCTTTAAGTTACAACACTCAGCAGGTCACCACCAGCTAAGGAAACTGTCTTGACAAGTATTTCTAGACTAAGATTCAAGCAATCAGTATCTCGGGAGGACAGGAATCGCTTTATATCCTGTGGCGGAAAGCAGCTGACATAAGAGCAATTTCAGCTTTCCCTCTTTTAATCACACTTTCTTATGTATTGCCAACTAGTTCCTGTTTCTACTCTATGCAACTCTTTATGACACCGCCAGGGAAACAGGGTGTTTAACATCTTGATGCTTAGTCAACCTCATCATTTCCTGAAGATTAATCCACTGATCAAACCAAATTTTATCTCAATCGCCATCAACGTCTCAGTGATCTAAATCCTCTTCATTCTTTATGCAGTTCTTAACCCTTTATATTTTGTTGTACAGAATACATGCCAAGTGATGAAACTATTGTACGCAATGTGAACATTTAGTGAAGGGTAAATTTAGATACATTTTTTTACTAAAATTTTCATTGTACTAAAATTATATACCTTACACACACACATATTATATATATATATATATATATATATATATATATACATACAGTACAGACCTAAAGTTTGGACACACCTTCTCATTTAAAGATTTTTCTGTATTTTTATGACTATGAAAATTGTACATTCACACTGAAGGCATCAAAACTATGAATTAACACATGTGGAATTATATACTTAACAACAAAGTGTGAAACAACTGAAATTATGTCTTATATTCAAGGTTCTTCAAAGTAGCCACCTTTTGCTTTTATGACTGCTTTGCATACTCTTGGCATTCTCTTGATCAGCTTCAAGAGGTAGTCACCGGGAATGGTTTTCACTTCACAGGTGTGCCCTGTCAGGTTTAATAAGTGGGATTTCTTGCCTTATAAATGGGGTTGGGACCATCAGTTGTGTTGTGCAGAAGTCTGTTGGATACACAGCCGATAGTCCTACTGAATAGACTGTTAGAATTTGTATTATGGCAAGAAAAAAAGCAGCTAAGTAAAGAAAAACGAGTGGCCATCATTACTTTAAGAAATGAAGGTCAGTCAGTCCGAAAAATTGGGAAAACTTTGAAAGTGTCCCCAAGTGCAGTGGCAAAAACCATCAAGCGCTACAAAGAAACTGGCTCACATGAGGACCGCCCCATGAAAGGAAGATCAAGAGTCATCTCTGCTTCTGAGGATAAGTTTATCGCAGTCATCCACCTTAGAAATCTCAGGTTAACAGCAGCTCAGATTAGAGACCAGGTCAATGCCACACAGAGTTCTAGCAGCAGACACATCTCTACAACAACTGTTAAGAGGAGACTTTGTGCAGCAGGCCTTCATGGTAAAATAGCTGCTAGGAAACCACTACTAAGGAAAGACAACAAGCAGAAGAGACTTGTTTGGGCTAAAGAACATAAGGAATAGACATTAGACCAGTGAAAATCTGTGCTTTGGTCTGATGAGTCCAAATTTGAGATCTTTGTTTCCAACCGCCATGTCTTTGTGTGATGCAGAAAGGTGAACGGATGGACTCTACATGCCTGGTTCCCACCGTGAAGCATGGAGGAGGAGGTGTGATGGCGTGGGGGTGCTTTGCTGGTGACACTGTTGGGGATTTGTTCAAAATTGAAGACATACTGAACCAGCATGGCTACCACAGCATCTTGCAGCGGCATGCTATTGCATCCGGTTTGCATTTATTTGGACCATCATTTATTTTTCAACAGGACAATAACCCCCAAACACACCTCCAGGCTGTGTAAGGGCTATTTGATCAAGAAGGAGAGTGATGGGGTGCTACGCCAGATGACCTGGCCTCCACAGTCACGAGACCTGAACCCAATTGAGATGGTTTGGGGTGAGCTGGACCGCAGAGTGAAGGCAAAAGGGGCAACAAGTGCTAAGCATCTCTGGGAACTCCTTCAAGATTGTTGGAAGACCAGTCCCGGTGACTACCTCTTGAAGCTCATCAAGAGAATGCCAAGAGTGTGCAAAGCAGTCATCAAAGCAAAAGGTGGCTACTTTGAAGAACCTAGAATATAAGACATAATTTCAGTTGTTTCACACTTTTTTGTTAAGTACATTATTCCACATGTGTTAATTCATAGTTTTGATGCCTTCAGTGTGAATGTACAATTTTCATAGTCATGAAAATACAAAAAAATCTTTAAATGAGAAGATGTGTCCAAACTTTTGGTCTGTATTGTGTATATATATATATATATATATATATATATATATATATATATATTTTTTTTTTTTTTTAACTTATTGGGTCTTGAGCATGTAGGGAAATTACAGGTCAATACGACCCTCAAATGGGTGACACTTTAATATGACAACCATACATATTTGAGGGTCCCTATGCTATTTCCACTCGACCCATGTGGAGTTTGGATCTGTAGGAGTCAGGCAGAAAGAAAAGGAACCATTATATATATTCATATAATGATTACGCAGCACCATATTCTTTGGTATTTTCTATACAATGTAAAGGGTTGTATTAAGCAGGGTTTTACCTAAAGTTGCCCATACATATTATAAAAAGGTTGGTATATGGATGATAATTTTTACATAAAATCCTTATAGTGGATTGTTTCTAAATTCCATAGTTGACCATATTTAAAGACTATCAGTTATTGTTTCCATCTATTGCCTAAAAAGTTAACCCCTTCACGACCTTGAGATTTTCAGTTTTTGCGTTTTCGTTTTTTTGCTCCCCTTCTTCCCAGAGCTACAACTTTTTTTATTTTCTGGTTATTATGGCCATATGATGGCTTGTTTTTTGCGTCACTAGTTGTACTTCTGAGCAACGCCATTGGTTTTACCATATCGTGTACTGGAAAACGAAAAAAAAAAATTCAAATTGTGGTGAAATTGAAAAAAAAAGTGCAATTTCACATTTTCTTTTTTACCATGTTTACTAAATGCTAAAACTGACCTGCCATTATGATTCTCCAGGTCAATAGGAGTTTGCAGATACCAAACATGTATAGATTCTTTTTAACTTAATTGGTGAAAAAAATCCAAAAGTTTGTAAAAAAAAAAAATAAAGGCGCAATATTTCAAGACTCGTAGAGTCTCTATTTTTCGTGATCTGGGTTTGTGTTAGAGCTTATTTTTTGCTTGCTGAGCTAACGTATTCATTGGTAGGATTTGGGTGTAGATATGATCTTTTGATTGCCTATTATTGCATTTTATTACAATGTTGCGGTGACCGAGAAAATGTAATTCTGGCATTTAGATTTTTTTCTCGTTACGCCATTTACCTATGAGATTATCTTTAATTTTTTTACTAGATCAGAAGTTTCTGAACGTGGTGATACCAAAAATGTGTATTTTTGAATTTTTTTATTGTTTTATTTTGAATGGTGCACTTGCTTCAATAGTCTCCTTAGGAGACTTGAAGCTGCGATCATCCGATCTCTTATGCTACACATAGCAGGGCTTCAGCTGTGTGTACCAGAATTGATCAAGTGCTATGAATGCCGACCAAGGGGCGAAACTCAGAGCAGAACAGCAATGACAACTACAGGGGTCTCCCGCAGACTCCCGGTTGTGATGCCAACCCATCGACGCCCCGCGGTAATTTGATGGGCGCGACCATGTTAAATGCCACTGTCGGAGATTGACAGTGGTATTTAACATGTTAACAGGTGCGGGTGGACCACAATGCCACCCGCGGCTGTTAGGGACATATAGCAAGTGATGAAATCAGCTAACGTGCTGGAAAACATGTGGGTTCAGCGCCAGAGCCTGCATGGAATGCGGAGACACGACATATGATATATATATATATATGTATATATAAGTCAAAGGTCGAGAAGGGGTTTGCACCCTTAAAATTATAACAAATTCCTTCAGGGAAAAAATCTTGAGGAAAGATGAGAGCAAGATTAAAGCAGCCCTCAACCCTGGCACTAAAAAATGAAAATATATATTTCTCCTGTGTCACCCACTGCTTCCTCCACTCAGTTCCTCCTGCTTCCAAGATTATTTACTTTTCAGTCTAATGGTGGAAGGTTACTTTAAAGGGGTTTTCCGGTTGAAGAGAATAAAATGTATTTATTGTATGATGAAAAGCTTACAATTAAACATCTTTATAATTTGTAATGATCATGATTTCTCACAATGTTTTAGATCACAGCTTGCAGTGAATGAATGAACACCTTTACTGCTTACATTAAGAGGGCGAAAACCAGTTCGGCCTGGGCTTGGGTTCACAATGAAGCCCAAGTTCACACTCATTCAATCATTGCAAGCTGAGATCAAGACAATCCAAGAGAAAAATTGCACAACTATCCATCATAATGAATAAGCATTATTTCTTGAAAACAGATAGACCCTTTAAAGGGGCTGTCCACTACTTAGACAACCACTTCTTGATCACTATATTTCTCCCATGTAAAATAATATCAGCTATACTCACCTGTGATGTGTTCGCCGTTCCAGCAATGTCGACACTGGTTTGTCTGACAGTTATGCCACATGAGTCTTTTAGCCAGCTTGCTTCTGACATAACTGACATTCGGAAGAAGTCAGAGAGCAGCACATGATCTCACTTTTTCCGGGTGTCAGTTTTGTCCAAAGGACGTAATAAGGAAACAGCCGCTGACTGGCTGCAGTGCTCATGTGACAAAATAATGTTATGCAAACCTCGCGAGAGCGGGCTTTGACATCGTGGGACCGATGCCTACAGCGGAGGTGGGCAAACCTGTTATAATATTACGTGCGGGAAATGTAGTGATCAAGAAGGGGGTTTTTCTGAGTAGTTGACAACCCCTTTAAGGACTTAGTAATTTGTGATGTGTCAACCTGATTTTGCAATAAATGTGCATTAATGAAAATTAAATTAATACCTTTTTTGAAGATATCTGTGTTCACATTGTTCAGTAATCTCCTGTTTATGTTATATGCTAATGAGGAGCAAGTGGACCAAGTGGACCATGCACTTGGTATTCTCTGACTTGTCTGAATATTATCTGCCCTCCACCTGCCGCTGGTCTTTGAATGATAGGTTATTACTTTTTTCAGGCAGACTGACTTCTCTGCCCAATGACTGACGTCATCTAGAAGTGACTGTGCGTGCACTGCCCAGGAAATGACAGCACCTATGCAAGATTTCAGTCAGAGGAGGCAGGTCCCTGAAAAAGCAGTGACCTGTCAGTCAAAGAGTGAAGGCAGGTGGAGGGCGGATAATACTCAGACAGGCAGAAGACGACCTAGTACAGTGCCTTGCCCCGCTGCTCTTGTGCCTCATTAGCATCTGACTTCAACAGCTGACTACTGAACAACGAGAACAAGGATTTCTTAGTAAAAAAAGGTATCAATTTAATCTGCTATAAAGAACCATTATTACCTTATGATGCAAAATAATGCCGACAAGTCTTTTTTTAAGTTTAATAAGGGATTGGAAATCTGGGCGATTTGTTAGCATACTAAATACGTTATGAAAAAGGGCAACTCAGGTAGTCAATGTGGAACGTGCATACATGACACAAGACAATGACTTCCTCTTTCTGTACAGCATGTGGTTATGGTTCACAGCATCGCTTGAAAATGCTACTGAATATAGTTGCGGACTACTGAAAGTCAATGCCAAGTAATGAAAGAATGTGCATTGTGTTCTAAAATACACTGAAATATGACATGGAAAAAGTGCATTGTGTTTAAAAATATTGCATTGTTAGAAGGTTTCCTAGGTTCCAGACAGAAAACAATTCAGTAAACACACAAATATGCCTGGAACCTATAGTGCTCGAATACTGCCTGCAGCAAAAATCTACAAACCCATGGACTGCTGCCAAAGAGTGAATGTCCTGACATAAAAATGATGTGAGCCTTTCTGCTAATGGATTTGACAACCTGTGTCAGGGCTTATGCACATTGGCATGGAGCCTGAATCTTAGGGAAAATACCTCTGTGCACATGGAGTCTGGTGGAGCATGCCAAAAACATTTTGTATGTGTCACGCACAGTGCAGGACAGACTAAGTGCAACACAAAGAGATAAGGGGAAGGGGGGCCCAACACTAGGGAAGCGGGGAGTGGAGACCCCTAGGCAGATCTAACGTCACCCTGTCTGCCCTAAGAGACTCTAAATAGGTTCCGCACCTATCGCAGAGCAGGATACCTAGTCCCTGTCAGACCATAGCCGTAAGCCCTGCTTAGAGAAGGAAGGGGTACACTGGTCGAACCCCGCTAACACTAAAGACTGCTAGGATACACATAACAAGGGGAAACCTAGCTTGAGTAGACTCAGAGAGAAACACCGATGTCCTTCAAACTCCAAAGCGGACGCTAGCTGACTGCTGCAGCTTCAAGCCTTAACAGGCTTTTTTTGTTTTTTTTTTACGTTCAGCACATTAGCCGGATGATGGGACTACTACTGACCCATCATTGGCTAATGTGTCAATCATTGTCACTGTAACAGGCATAGCCCGATGGGACTTGTAGTTCCATCGGACGATGCCTGCATGCACACACACCCAAAGACCCCCCACACAGCCCCGCAGACCCCTGGACATCCCACAGACCCCCAACAGCCCCGCACAGACCCCCGGCAGCCACATACAGACCCCTGACAGCCCCGCACAGACCCCCGACAGCCCCGGCAGCCCCGCACAGACCCCCGACAGCCCCGCTCAGACCCCTGACAACCCCGTTCAGACCACCGACAGCCCCGGCAGGCCCCCGACAGCCCCAGCAGACCCCCAACAGCCCCGCACAGATCCCCGACAGCCCCGGAAGACCTACAGGGGACCGCAATGGGCGCGGCATTTGCTCCGTCTTATTCAAACCTATTTTTGGGGTACTGGGAGAGATCTATTTTCCAGGGCAACAGAGCACATGCCGCGGACCCAGTGGTGGGCTGGTTTCGTTACATTAATAACATGCTAATGATTTGGAGCGGTGACGAGACCAGCCTATCAAAATTTATGCAGGATTTGAACAACAATCCCTTTAATTTGAGATTTACTTATTCTTGGGACAAGACCAGAATCAATTTTCTTGATATCACTCTTTGTGTTGCTGAGGATGGCTCTATTGAGACAGTTTTATATCGCAAGGAGAAATCGGTTAACTCTTTGCTTCACGCCTCCTCGGCACACAATTATTCTGTTGTCAAGGCCATCCCAGTTGGACAATTCTTGAGGAATAGGCGGGTTTGCTCTACTGAGGCCCGCTTTGAGGAAGAGTCTGCGGTTCTTGCTGATCAGTTTAAGGCCAGGGGGAACAGTCGTCGGTGCATTAGGGCGGGTTATAGACGGGCCAGGTCTACTCGGAGAGAGGATCTATTGACACAATCTAGGAGGACCTATAGGTAAGGAGATTCAGAGATTAGATTTATCTCCACCTCCAACTGTCGCTGGGATCGGATCCGTGAAATTCTGACCAAACATTGGCCGGTTTTGCGTACTGATGGCGTTCTAGCGACTCATCTGTCTCCACTCCCACGCATGACACAACGTAGGGGGAGGAACCTTAGAGACAGTCTTGTGAAGAGCCATTATGTGGCCAAACAAAAAACCTTTTTCACTAAGGGGGGCCCTAAACTCGGCTGCTTCCCTTGCGGTTCGTGTATCGTGTGTCCTAATATCCTAAGATGTGAGACCTTCAAATCATCTGCTGGGAGCAGGGAATACAAAATCCGAGAATACATCTCGTGTAATACGACACATGTGGTATATTATGCTACCTGTCCTTGCTCCCTCATTTATGTTGGTCTGACTTCTAGGGAATTAAAAGTAAGGACACGTGAACACGTACAAGACATTATATTCTGTCTTTTTGTTCTTTATGTATGTACTGTATGTCTATATGTATGTACCATATGTATGTTGTATGTACTGTATACGTATTGTATGTCTATATGTATGTGTTGTATGAACTGTATGTATGTACTGTATCTCATATGTTGTATGTACTGTTTTATGTGCTGTATGTTATATGTACTGTTATATGTTGTAGTTGTATGTACTGTATGTTATATGTTGTATGTACTGTTGTATGTTGTATGTGCTGTTGTATGTTCTGTATGTCATATGTTGTATGTACTGTTGAATGTTGAATGTACTGTTGCATGTTGTATGTACTGTATGTCATATGTTGTATGTACTGTTGAATGTTGAATGTACTGTTGCATGTTGTATGTTCTGTATGTCATATGTTGTATGTACTGTTGTATGTTCTGTATGTCATGTTGTATGTACTGTTGTATGTTCTGTATGTCATATGTTGTATGTACTGTTGTATGTTCTGTATGTCATATGTTGTATGCACTGTTGTATGTACTGTATGTCATATGTTGTATGTACTGTTGTATGTGCTGTATGTCATATGTTGTATGTACTGTTGTGTGTTGTATGTACTGTATGGTGTATGTTGTATGTACTTGTCATATGTTGTATGTACTGTATGTGTGTATGTGTTTTTTTTTTACATTCAACACATTAGCCGGATGATGGGACTACTACTGACCCATCATTGGCTAATGTGTCAATCACTGTCACTATAACAGGCATAGCCCGATGGGACTTGTAGTTCCATCTGACGATGCCTGCATGCACACACACCCAAAGACCCCCCGAACAGCCCCGCAGACCCCTGAACATCCCACAGACCCCCAACAGCCCCGCACAGACCCCCGACAGCCACATACAGACCCCCGACAGCCCTGCACAGACCCCCCAACAGCCCCAGCAGACCCGCACAGACCCCCAACAGCCCCGCTCAGACCCCTGACAACTCCGTTCAGACCACCGACAGCCCCGCATAGACCCCCAACAGCTCCGGCAAACCCCCAACAGCCCCGCACAGATCCCCGACAGCCCCGGAAGACCTACAGGGGACCGCAATGGGTGCGGCATGTGCTTCATCTTATTCAAACCTATTTTTGGGGTACTGGGAGAGATCTATTTTCCAGGGCAACAGAGCACATGCTGCGGACCCAGTGGTGGGCTGGTTTCATTACATTAATAACGTGCTAATGATTTGGAGCGGTGACGAGACCAGCCTATCAAAATTTATGCAGGATTTGAACAACAATCCCTTTAATTTGAGATTTACTTATTCTTGGGACAAGACCAGAATCAATTTTCTTGATATCACTCTTTGTGTTGCTGAGGATGGCTCTATTGAGACAGTTTTATATCGCAAGGAGAAATCGGTTAACTCTTTGCTTCAGGCCTCCTCGGCACACAATTATTCTGTTGTCAAGGCCATCCCAGTTGGACAATTCTTGAGGAATAGGCGGGTTTGCTCTACTGAGGCCCGCTTTGAGGAAGAGCCTGCGGTTCTTGCTGTTCGGTTTAAGGCCAGGGGGAACAGTCGTCGGTGCATTAGGGCGGGTTATAGACGGGCCAGGTCTACTCGGAGAGAGGATCTATTGACACAATCTAGCAGGACCTATAGGTAAGGAGATTCAGAGATTAGATTTATCTCCACCTCCAACTGTCGCTGGGATCGGATCCATGAAATTCTGACCAAACATTGGCCGGTATTGCGTACTGATGGCGTTCTAGCGACTCATCTGTCTCCACTCCCACGCATGACACAACGTAGGGGGAGGAACCTTAGAGACAGTCTTGTGAAGAGCCATTATGTGGCCAAACAAAAAACCTTTTTCACTAAGGAGGGTCCTAAACTCGGCTGCTTCCCTTGCGGTTTGTGTATCGCGTGTCCTAATATCCTAAGATGTGAGACCTTCAAATCATCTGATGGGAGCAGGGAATATAAAATCCGAGAATACATCTCGTGTAATACGACACATGTGGTATATTATGCTACCTGTCCTTGCTCCCTCATTTATGTTGGTCTGACTTCTAGGGAATTAAAAGTAAGGACACGTGAACACGTACAAGACATTATATTCTGTCTTTTTGTTCTTTATGTATGTCTATATGTATGTACCATATGTATGTTGTATGTACTGTATACGTATTGTATGTCTATATGTATGTGTTGTATGTACTGTATGTATGTACTGTATGTCATATGTTGTATATACTGTTTTATGTGCTGTATGTTATATGTACTGTTATATGTTGTATGTACTGTATGTTATATGTTGTATGTACTGTTGTATGTTCTGTTGTATGTTGTATGTACTGTATGTCATATGTTGTATGTACTGTTGTATGTTGTATGTACTGTTGCATGTTGTATGTACTGTTGTATGTTCTGTATGTATGTTGCATGTTCGGTATGTCATATGTTGTATGCACTGTTGTATGTTGTACGTACTGTATGTCATATGTTGTATGTATTGTTGTATGTGCTGTATGTCATATGTTGTATGTACTGGTGTATGTTGTATGTACTGTTGTATGTACTGTATGTCGTACGTTGTATGTTGTATGTACTGTTGTATGTTGTATGTACTGTATGTATGTTGTATGTACTGTTGTATGTTCTGTATGTCATATGTTGTGTGTTGTATGTACTGTATGTTGTATGTACTTGTCATATGTTGTATGTACTGTATGTGGTTTTTTTTATATTCAACACATTAGCCGGATGATGGGACTACTACTGACCCATCATTGGCTAATGTGTCAATCACTGTCACTGTAACAGGCATAGCCTGATGGGACTTGTAGTCTCATCGAACAATGCCTGCACACACCCAAAGACCTCCCCCTGGACAGCCCCGCAGACCCCCAGACAGCCCGCAGACCCCTGACAGCCCCACACAGACCCCCGACAGCCCCACACAGACCCCTGGCAGCCCCACACAGACCCCCGACAGCCCCGGATAGACCCCCAACAGCCCAGGCAGACTCGCACAGACCCCCGACAGCCCCGCACAGACCCCTGACAGCCCCGCACAGACCACCGACAGCCCCGCACAGACCACCGACAGCCCCGGCAGACCACCGACAGCCCCGGCAGACCACCGACAGCCCCACACAGAGCCACGACAGTTCCGGCAGACCCCCGACAGCCCCGGCAGACCCCTGACAGCCCCACACAGACCACCGACAGCCCTGGCGGACTCCCGACAGCCCCACACATACCCCAAACAGCCCCGCACAGACCCTCGCAGACCCACTGGCAGCCTGCAGATCCCACCCACATACATGCACACAGTCACCGCCCACACTCCACCCACACACTTCCCTCCTACCGATCTGCAGCATTTCATCCGCAGCTAAACCGCAGATCTTTTTTACATCTGCGGTTTTGCTGCGGATGTGCCCGAATCAATGCAAGTCTATGGGTGCAGAAACGCTGCAGATCCGCACAAAGAATTGACATGCTGCGGAAAAAAACAACGCTGCGTTTCTGCGCTTTTTTTTCCACAGCATATGCACAGGGATTGGGTTTTCCATAGGTTTACATGGCACTGTAAACCGCATGGGAAACTGCTGCAGATCTGCTGCGGATCCGCAGTAAAATCCGCAACGTGTGCACATGGCCTTAGAGCAGACAAAACCATGAGTTCTAGCAATCTCAGCATTCACCATACTGACTCCAGCTACATTGTCTACAAACGCAGAATTATTTTCAGACCTGCTCTCTAGCACCACCTCTGCTGTCAGGACAAAACGAGAATTGCAGGTTGAAGATGAACACACCCCTTGATTATCAAGCTCAAGGCTCCCAAGGGTTAATCAAGTATCTTTTAGCTTTGGGATTGCAGGACATGCCCCAATAAAATGTCCCTCCCACAAAAAAACATAACACCCTTTTTCTTGCAAGTGTCAAGAGAAACATGCAACATAAATGCACCTCCCAACTGCATGGGTTCCTCAAACTGCGCAAGTATAGGTTCATCCTTGGACCTTTCCTCCAACACCATAATTTTGTCCCGGAAAGAGAGCTCAGAAGCAGGTGCTCTTACCCATCTGTCCCTCAGGCGTCTATCCACTCCACAAGCCAAGGACATGGCAGCCTCCAAAGAAATAAGACATAAGAGTTTCATACACTGCTAATGCATCCATTAACCTCTCAGTGAGGCCCTGAAGGAATTGGCTTCTGAGAGCTGGGTCATTCCATTTGGTATCAGTTGACCACCTGCGGAATTCAGAGCTATACATCTCTACTGAAGGATTCCCTTGCTGAATGCGATGCAGACTGGATTCAGTCAAGGAAATATGGTCAGGATCATCATAGATCAGGGCAAGGGCCTTGAAAAACTTTTCCACAGACTGGAAACACATAGTATCCTGTGGTAGAGAAAATGCACAGGACTGAGGTTCCCCCTGCAACAGTCAAATAACAATTCCTTCTCATTGCTCCTCATCCACAGAGGAGTAAGGACTAGTGTTGAGCATTCCGATACCGCAAGTATCGGGTATCGGCCGATACTTGCGGGTATCGGAATTCCGATACCGAGATCCGATACTTTTGTGGTATCGGGTATCGGTATCGAAACAACATTAATGTAAAAATGTGTAAAAGAGAGAATTAAAATAAAAAAATATTGCTATACTCACCTCTCCGACGCAGCCTGGACCTCAGCGAGGGAACCGGCAGCGTTGTTTGCTTAAAATTCGCGCGTTTACTTCCTTACATGAAGTCCCGGCTTGTGATTGGTCGTGTGCCGCCCATGTGGCCGCGACGCGACCAATCACAGCAAGCCGTGACGTAATTTTAGGTCCTTCAGGATTTTAAAATTACGTTCTGGCTTGTGATTGGTCGCGTCGCGGTCACATGGGCGACGCGACCAATCACAAGCCGTGGCGTCACGGGAGGCTGGACACGCGCGCATTTTAAAATGCGCAAGTGTCCAGCCTCCCGTGACGTCACAGCTTGTGATTGGTCGCGTCGCCCATGTGACCGCGACGCGACCAATCACAAGCCAGAACGTAATTTTAAAATCCTGAAGGACCTAAAATTACGTCACGGCTTGCTGTGATTGGTCGCGTCGCGGCCACATGGGCGGCACGCGACCAATCACAAGCCGGGACTTCACGTAAGGAAGGAAAAGCGCGAATTTTAAGCAAACAACGCTGCCGGTTCCCTCGGTGAGGTCCAGGCTGCGTCGGAGAGGTGAGTATAGCAATATTTTTTATTTTAATTCTTTCTTTTACATATTAATATGGATCCCAGGGCCTGAAGGAGAGTTTCCTCTCCTTCAGACCCTGGGAACCATCAGGAATACCGTCCGATACTTGAGTCCCATTGACTTGTATTGGTATCGGGTATCTGTATCGGATTGGATCCGATACTTTGCCGGTATCGGCCGATACTTTCCGATACCGATACTTTCAAGTATCGGACGGTATCGCTCAACACTAGTAAGGACGCAGTTTAACCCCTTTCTGTCATTAGACGTACTATTCCGTCCATGTGGGGTGGGCCCTACTTCCCAAGGACGGAATAGTACGTCATACGCGATCGGCCGCGCTCACGGGGGGAGCGCGGCTGAGTGTCAGCTGACTATCGCAGCTGACATCCGGCACTATGTGCCAGGAGCGGTCACGGACCGCCCCCGGCACATTAACCCCCGGCACACCGCGATCAAACATGATCGCGGTGTACCGGCGGTATAGGGAAGCATCGCGCAGGGAGGGGGCTCCCTGCGGGCTTCCCTGAGACCCCCGGAGCAACGCGATGTGATCGCGTTGCTCTGAGGGTCTCCTACCTCCCTCCTCGCCGCAGGTCCCGGATCCAAGATGGCCGCGGCATCCGGGTCCTGCAGGGAGGGAGGTGGCTTACCGAGTGCCTGCTCAGAGCAGACACTTGGTAAGCCTGCAGCCCTGCACAGCAGATCGCAGATCTGGCAGAGTGCTGTGCACACTGCCAGATCATCGATCTGTGATGTCCCCCCCTGGGACAAAGTAAAAAAGTAAAAAAAAAAACGTCCACATGTGTAAAAAAAAAAATAAATAAAAAATTCCTAAATAAATAAATAATAAAAAAAAATTATTCCCATAAATACATTTCTTTATCTAAATAAAAAAAAAAAGAAACAATAAAAGTACACATATTTAGTATCGCCGCGTCCGTAACGACCCCACCTATAAAACTATATCACTAGTTAACCCCTTCAGTGAACACCGTAAAAAAAAAAAAAAAAACAAGGCAAAAAACAACGCTTTATTCTCATACCGCCAAACAAAAAGTGGAATAACACGCGATCAAAAAGACGGATATAAATAACCATGGTACCGCTGAAAACCTCATCTTGTCCCGCAAAAAACGAGCTGCGATACACCATCATCAGCGAAAAAATAAAAAAGTTATAGTCCTCAGAATAAAGCGATGCCAAAATAATTATTTTTTCTATAAAATAGCTTTTATCGTATAAAAGCGCCAAAACAAAAAAAAATTATATAAATGAGATATCGCTGTAATCGTACTGACCCGACGAATAAAACTGCTTTATCAATTTTACCAAATGTGGAACGGTATAAACGCCTCCCCCAAAAGAAATTCATGAATAGCTGGTTTTTGGTCATTCTGCCTCACAAAAATCGGAATAAAAAGCGATCAAAAAAATATCCCGTGCCCGAACATGTTACCAATAAAAACGTCAACTCGTCCCACAAAAAAAAAGACCTCACATGACTCTGTGGTCTCAAATATGGAAAAATTATAGCTCTCAAAATGTGGTAACGCAAAAAATATTTTTTGCAATAAAAAGCGTCTTTCAGTGTGTGATGGCTGCCAATCATAAAATCCGCTAAATAACCCGCTATGAAAGTAAATCAAACCCCCCTTCATCACCCGCTCAGTTAGGGAAAAATTAAAAAAATTTAAAAAATGTATTTATTTCCATTTTCCCAATAGGGTAAGGGCTAGGGTTAGGATTAGGGCTAGAGTTGGGGCTAAAGTTAGGGTTAGGGTTTGGATTACATTTACGGTTGGGAATAGAGTTGGGATTAGAGTTAGGGGTGTGTCTGGGTTAGAGGTGTGGTTAGGGTTACCATTGGGATTAGGGTTAGGGGTGTGTTTGGATTAGGGTTTCAGTTATAATTGGGGGGTTTCCACTGTTTAGGCAAATCAGGGGCTCTCCAAACGTGACATGGCGTCCGATTTCAATTCCAGCCAATTCTGCGTTGAAAAAGTAAAACAGTGCTTCTTCCCTTCCAAGCTCTCCCGTGCGCCCAAACAGGGGTTTACCCCAACATATGGGGTATCAGCGTACTCGGAACACATTGGAGAACAACTTTTGGGGTCCAATTTCTCCTGTTACCCTTGGGAAAATACAAAACTAGGGGCTAAAAAATAATTTTTGTGTAAAAAAATTTTTTTTTTATTTGCATGGATCTGCGTTATAAACTGTAGTGAAACACTTGGGGGTTCAAAGCTCTCACAACACATCTAGATGAGTTCCTTAGGGGTTCTACTTTCCAAAATGGTGTCACTTGTGGGGGGTTTCTACTGTTTAAGTACATTAGGGGCTCTGCAAACGCAATGTGACGCCTGCAGACCATTCCATCTAAGTCTGCATTCCAAATGGCGCTCCTTCCTTTCCGAGCCCTCCCATGCGCCCAAACGGTGGTTCCCCCCCACATATGGGGTATCAGCGTACTCAAGACAAATTGGACAACAACTTTTGGGGTCCAATTTCTCCTGTTACCATTGGGAAAATACAAAACTGGGGGCTAAAAAATAATTTTTGGGGGAAATTTTTTATTTTTTTTATCTTCACCGCTCTGTGTTATAAACTGTAGTGAAACACTTGGGGGTTCAAAGTTCTCACAACACAACTAGATAAGTTCCTTGGGGGGGTCTAGTTTCCAATATTGGGTCACTTGTGGGGGGGTTTATACTGTTTAGGTACATTAGGGGCTCTGCAAACGCAATGTGACGCCTGTAGACCAATCCATCTAAGTCTGCATTGCAAATGATGATCCTTCCCTTCCGAGCTCTGCCATGCGCTCAAACGGTGGTTCCCCCCCAGATATCAGGTATCAGCGTACTCAGGACAAATTGGACAACAATATATAGGGTCCAATTTCTCCTGTTACCCTTGGAAAAATACAAAACTGGGGGCTAAAAAATAATTTTTGTGGAAAAAAAATATTTTTTATTTGCACGGCTCTGCGTTATAAACTGTAGTGAAACACTTGGGGGTTCAAAGCTCTCACAACACATCTAGATGAGTTCCCTAGGGGGTCTACTTTCCAAAATGGTATCACTTGTGGGGGGGTTTTACTGTTTAGGTACATTAGGGGCTCTGCAAACGCAATGTGATGCCTGCAGACCATTCCATCTAAGTCTGCATTCCAAATGGCGCTCCATCCCTTCCGAGCCCTCCCATGTGCCCAAACGGTGGTTCCCCCCCACATATGGGGTATCAGCGTACTCAGGACAAATTGGACAACAACTATTGGGGTCCAATTTCTCCTGTTACCCTCGGGAAAATACAAAACTGGGGGCTAAAAAATAATTTTTGTGGGAAAAAAATTATGTTTTATTTTTACGGCTCTGCATTATAAACTTCTGTGAAGCACTTGGTGGGTCAAAGTGCTCACCACACATCTAGATAAGTTCCTTAGGGGGTCTACTTTTCAAAATGGTGTCACTTGTGGGGGAGCTTCAATGTTTAGGCACATCAGTGGCTCTCCAAACGCAACATGGCGTCCCATCTCAATTCCTGTCAATTTTGCAGTGAAAAGTCAAACAGCGCTCCTTCCCTTCCGAGCTCTCCCATGCGCCCAAACAGTGGTTTACCCCCACATATGGGGTATCAGCGTACTCAGGACAAATTGTACAACAACTTTTGGGGTCCAATTTCTTCTCTTACCCTTTAGAAAATAAAAAATTGGGGGCGAAAAGATCATTTTTGTGAAAAAATATGATTTTTTATTTTTACGGTTCTGCATTATAAACTTCTGTGAAGCACTTGGTGGGTCAAAGTGCTCACCACACGTCTAGATAAGTTCCTTAGGGGGTCTACTTTCCAAAATGGTGTCACTTGTGGGGGGTTTCAATGTTTAGGCACATCAGTGGCTCTCCAAACGCAACATGGCGTCCCATCTCAATTCCTGTCAATTTTGCAGTGAAAAGTCAAACGGCGCTCCTTCCCTTCCGAGCTCTCCCATGCGCCCAAACAGTGGTTTACCCCCACATATGGGGTATCAGCGTGCTCAGGACAAATTGTATAACATCTTTTGGGGTCCATTTTTTCCTGTTACCCTTGGTAAAATAAAACAAATTGGAGCTGAAGTAAATTTTGTGTGAAAAAAAAGTTAAATGTTCATTTTTATTTAAACATTCCAAAAATTCCTGTGAAACACCTGAAGGGTTAATAAACTTTTTGAATGTGGTTTTGAGCACCTTGAGGGGTGTAGTTTTTAGAATGGTGTCACACTTGGGTATTTCTATCATATAGACCCCTCAAAATGACTTCAAATGAGATGTGGTCCCTAAAAAAAAATGGTGTTGTAAAAATGAGAAATTGCTGGTCAACTTTTAACCCTTATAACTCCCTAACAAAAAAAAATTTTGGTTCCAAAATGGTGCTGATGTAAAGTAGACATCTGGGAAATGTTACTTATTAAGTATTTTGTGTGACATATCACTGTGATTTAATTGCATAAAAATTCAAATTTGGAAAATTGCGAAATTTTCAAAATTTTCGCCAAATTTCCATTTTTTTCACAAATAAACGCAGGTAATATCAAATAAATTTTACCACTTTTATGAAGTACAATATGTCACGAGAAAACAATGTCAGAATCACCAGGGTCCGTTGAAGCGTTCCAGAGTTATAACCTCATAAAGGGACAGTGGTCAGAATTGTAAAAATTGGCCCGGTCCATAACGTGCAAACCACCCTTGGGGGTGAAGGGGTTAAAGTTCAATTTACATGCCTCCTAAAACACAAAAAAACTCGTCCCTACCCTCAGAAAACTTGTCCGGTAGGGCAATTTTGGGTTTTAGCTGGACCCGCCTACTTGCAGCGCCCCCCACAATAGGAACCTCCAGCCGCTGCCATTGCTGTTGAACCTCAGAACGACCATCAGTCACCTCCAGTGCCAACCTCTGCAGCTGCTCTGCTAGCATAGAAACGGGATCCATGAATCCAGCAAAACAATAATAATAATCTTTATTTATATTGCGCCAACATATTCCGCAGAAAAAAAACCCACACAGGTAAAACACACACAAAAAAAACATGTGTCAGTTTTCTTTTTTTTTTCTTTTACAAACTTGAATGGCGAGTGATAATGTCAGACACACAGTGTAGGACAGACTAAGTGCAACACAAAGGGATAAGGGGGGCCCAACACTAGGGAAGTGGGGAGTGGAGACCACTAGGCAGATCTAACGTCACCCTGTCTGCCCTAAGAGACTCTAAATAGGTTCCGCACCTATTGCCAAGCAGGATACCTAGTCCCTGTCAGACCATAGCGGTAAGCCCTGCTTAGGGAAAAATGGGGTAACACTAGACGAACCCCACTAACACTAAAGAGTGGATAGGATACACAAAACAAGAGGAAACTTAGCTTGAGTAGACTCAGAGAGAAACGGCGTCGCCCTTCAAACTTCAAAGGGGATACTAGCTGACTGCTGCAGCTCCAAGCCTCAACAGGGAAGTACGAAGAGAAAATATCAACCACAACTCCAAACAGCAAGTTGGGAGTTATAAATACCCAGATCCAGGTGTGACCATTAGAGCCAGGGGAGGTGGCCATTGGGTCATAGCCTCAGAAGGACTAGGCAGAAGTCTGCAAAGCAAACTGCTGAGACCTTCTACAGACAGATGCAGTGCAATGGGCTGCAGCCTCTGACACATCCATGACAGTATGCCTCAATTTGAAATGGGAGGCCGATGGAGGTACAGAAGAGGTCCCACACACACCTGTATGGAAGCCTTATTACAGCTCACTGTGAAACACAGCTGTAATATAGTATTTAGTCATGTATATGAGCGCTAAACGGTGTGTAAGCTACTGTGGTAGACAGTCATACAATATTTGCAGCAATGAGATATAAAAGTCATAGCAATGCACCGTACTGTGATTATATTTTCCGCTAAGGCCAACAGAAGAAATGCCTACTAATGGACTCATACTACAGTCTGTATAGTGCTTTATGGAATATGCAAATTGATGAAGAGGACTAGAACTCTAGTGCCACCTAATGGAAGTAGCAATCCTAAAAGTCCATATCGACCCTTTAACGAGCCTTGCCACATGACTTAGGATAAAAGTCAAACCAGACTCTAAATTTGCAGACACGTGTTTCAAGGTGGTGACCCTCCTCAGTAGAAAGCAAGAGATCTGATTTGGCTGTATGACATGCTTCTCACTTGGATCTAATGAGTAATGTTTTTCCTTATGGCGAGTGAAATGCCAAGGGTAAGGAGACTTAAAGGCCATCAGATGCTCCTCTGGGAAATTAAATACACAAATAGTCTCTTCAGAGAAGAAGACGACTTGAACTCTAGTGCCAGCTATTGGCATGGAATACACGATAACCTTTAATAAATCTCATATAACATGAAAATCAGAACTTTTTCAGCACAAATACTACATTCTATCTAGAGCTGTGTTACATGTGTACATTCCTTATGTTTTGAATTGCTGTTCCATTTTCTCAGTTCCTGGAATATAATATCCAGGCTTTCTTATCACAAGCTGTCTTCCATGTATTACATTGCTTACGCAGCAGATAGGGGAGCTTGTTTAAAGCATAGCCAAAAAGGAAGAGTAGAAGAAGGGTGGAGCCAGATATGGACAATCAGCAGGGGACTGAAGCGGTTTCCTCTCACCTTGGGAACTGCATTGATTGGTACTGCTATTTCCTGTGTGTAGAAAACACAACCAATAGCAACAGAAATAACAGGACAAAGTGCACGATAAGCAGCCTAGAAGGAACATGCATGCTGTACCTTTGCTTCACGTAACAGCCACTAATTCTGTGCAAACATCATTGTACGTGCTATTATGCTCCTAATAACATGTTTTCTTTTCTTAGCTCTTAGCTGGAAGGTTGAGCGGTTTCTCTCACATATCATTTTGTTTCTGCATTTTTTTTTTGCCCAGAACACTGCAGCAAGATGTTACATGAAAATCAATAGTGATATGTAAAACACACTATAAACATTGTTTTTTTGTTTGTGTCATATTGTTTTGGGGTCAGGTTTTTTTTCGAAAACCCTTATGCTCTTTGTATAGTATTTTTTCTTGGGCTCTTTCTCTAGGCTTTTTAAAAACTGCTTTTTATAAATGTTTCAAGGAGAAAAACACACTTGGTCTCCAATGTAGAATAAAAATAATAACGTTTCTTAAAACAACCAGAAAAATGATAAAACTTCACACATTTAAAAACAGAACACCCAAATATGTGTGATCCTGTCCAACGTGTTTCGAACTAATGTGTGTCCACGGTTTTTATTCATGGCATACTGACCCAAGCGATTGCCTATTTAAATACCTGCCCATAAGCCTAGTGCATCTCTGAAAGCTTAGTGTGTATACTTCCCAGGGATTTGGCATTTTTTGTCGTGAGAGATGAGCTGAACACTATTTTGACTGTAAACTGAATTTTACAAATATTCCAAAGTAAAAAAAAGATGCTTATAAAAATGCAATAAAAAGTTTGTCAAGCCTCTATCTCCCCCCTGAAAAATAAATTCTGACAGAAGGGTGTGAGCAAGAAGCCTAAGTATGTACAGCAGGAGTTTACTCAAGTAAGAAATGTTTTAACAAAACTAGAACTAGATTACTAAAAGAAATGAATTAGGTCTATTACATATAGTGGGATAGAACCTAAGCACACAAAAGTATAATGGAAAGCTTTATACCCTTGGCTTCTCGCTTGCTAGAAGTGGGGCACTCCTTCTTGATTGACAGTTGGAACCAGCCACATGGTTGTGCTGCTGACCCAAACTGTACGCTGCAAGTAGAGGTAGCTTTGACTCTGCAGCATCAGAGGAGTAAAGGGGCACTGAAGCTGGTCAGACTCCGCCAGCTTTAGGACAGTGCTTACAAGCTCTTTTGGGAAATCTTGCAAGTACTACACTCTTTGCCTACAAGACAAGCCACCATTGATAGACTGCAACTGTGGCCACCATCTTTAGCACTGAGCAGTAGTGATGAGCGAGTGTACTCATTGCTCGTGTTTTCCTGAGCATGCTCGGGTGACCTCCGAGTATTTATGACTGCTCAGAGATTTAGTTTTCATTGTGGCAGCTGAATGATTTGCAGCTATTAGCCAGCTTGATTACATGTGGGAATTCCCTAGCAACCAGGCAACCCCCACATGTACTCAGCCTGGCTAGTAGCTGTAAATCATTCAGCTGCTGCGATGAAAACTAAATCTCCAAGCAGTCATAAATACTCGGAGGTCACCCGAGCATGCTCAGGAAAACCCGAGCAACGAGTACACTCGCTCATCACTACTGAGCAGTAAACAATAAAAGTAAAAATCAATCCATACTAGAGAAGAATGAAAATTTTTATTTAAAAGTTGCTAAGTTGCTTGCTTTTAAAAGCAATTAACTGTTTTAACCATTTTTATTATTATTCTGAGAATATCCCTTCAAGAATAAAATTTTTAAAATTTTTAGCAAAGTTTGAACATGCAATCTTGACAAAAGCTATAAATTTGGGCGCTCACATTGTGGTTTAGCAATGTGGGTCAAAAGACCTCTAGGCCAAATAAAGAGGAACCAGATGAAGTACCATCAGTGATGCGAAACAAGTATTGTGCCATGCCAGGAGAAGAGTGCCCACTTCTGCCCTATTTTGTGTTACTCCCTTTTAGACTAATATATAGAAGCTCTAATGTTTGGTGGGCGCTGTGACTACTTTTCTTTTTTTCTCATTACATCACATAAGAAAGCACCAGTATCATACATCTATCTACACTCACCGGCCACTTTATTAGGTACACCTGTCCAACTTCTTGTTAACACTTAATTTCTAATCAGCCAATCACATGGCGGCAACTCAGTGCATTTAGGCATGTAGACATGGTCAAGACAATCTCCTGCAGTTCAAACCGAGCATCAGTATGGGGAAGAAAGGTGATTTGAGTGCCTTTGAATGTGGCATGGTTGTTGGTGCCAGAAGGGCTGGTCTGAGTATTTCAGAAACTGCTGATCTACTGGGATTTTCACGCACAACCATCTCTAGGGTTTACAGAGAATGGTCCGAAAAAGAAAAAAAATCCAGTGAGCGGCAGTTCTGTGGGCGGAAATGCCTTGTTGATGCCAGAGGAGGAGATGTTTGTGTACCCATCCCTGATGTTTCAAAATCAGGTCCGGCATTGGCATCGATATATCGATGATATTTTCTTTATATGGCTGGGCACGAAGGATGGTTGTGTGGACTTCATTAATGGGCTTAACTCCAACTCACATAACATCTTTCTCACCCATTCTGTCTCCAATAGCTCCATTAATTTTTTGGATCTGAGGGTCTTTGAGATGGGGAATCGACTGGCAACGGATCTTTTCCGAAAACCAACAGCTAGTAATGCCCTCTTGGAGTTTAATAGTTTCCACCCCTGGCACACTAAGGTGGGCGTCCCGACGGGTCAGTTCTTGCGAATCAGACGCAACTGCACCCTGGATCAGGATTTTCTAACACAAGCTCGTGACCTGACGGATCGTTTTAGACAGAGGAGCTATCCGAAACGGGTGATCGCCACAGCTTTCCAGAGAGCAAGACAACAGAACCAAGCCTCACTCTTGACCCCTGTGGTACGCTGTCGGGAACCGCAAACCAGATTCATCACGGATTTCAATGACAACTGGGGGCAGGTAAGAGACATTCTTACAAGACACTGGCCGGTACTACAAACAGACACACAAACAACGCAGGTCATCAGTAGTAGGCCACTGTTGACATCTAGAAGGGCCCCCAATTTAAGACAGCTATTGACCAGGAGTCATTTCTCCAGGCCCACAGTTAAACTTAATAGGGGTATTGTCCTTAAGGGGTCATTCCCCTGTGGAGGATGTAATGTTTGTCCCTTCATGGTACCCACCCGGGACACCTTTATCCATCCCACCAGTTCCAGTCTACATCCTCTAAAAGCTTATATTAACTGTAAGACTAGGAACGTTATTTATGCTTTAATATGCCCTTGCAACTTGGTTTACGTAGGGCAAACGTCGCAGGAACTGCGCAAGAGGTCACAGAAACACATGTCCACCATACGCCTGGCGGCCACGGACCAAGTCAGAGGTAAAGTTCTTACTCCCGTGGCGGCGCATTTTTTGTCAGCACACAGAGGTTCACCTACCAACCTTCAAGTTGTGGGGTTGCAGAAGGTCCACTACGATGGGAGGGGCGGCGATATGCGCAACCACCTCTTACGTGCAGAGTCTAGGTGGATTTTTGATCTCCAGACGGTTGCACCAAAGGGCCTAAATGAAGAATTACTCTTCACGGGATTTTTGGGATAAAGCACAGCGTCCGTGTGGTTTGTACCTGATCTCCTGGGCTTTCGTGTCATTGTCATGACCTATCCTCTGTTATTTTTAGGACAGCTGATGAGAAATACAATGGAAATGAGGTGGACGGCAAAGAATTTCCATAAAACCTGAGAACCACCGGTTGGCTTGGATGTTAAAGGAGGTCCATTCAACCCCAGAACATGGGATGGGAGAGGAACCTACGAAGGGTGGATGTACATGGATCGACTGAAGTAGAAGGAAAGATATCGGATGTGGATGTTAACTTGGCTTCAACAATGATATTGTGGTCCATACAGCAATGTACATATACAATTGGACATATGGATACGGTGGAGATTATGAAATCTTTCATGAGGGGACATTGGAGGGGATATTGGATGATGGCCAAATCTGAAGGGCCTATGAAGAAAAGCTGCCCCCCCCCCTTTTTTCTTCATTTCTGAGCCTAGCCAGTCTCTTTTGGACTATAATGTTGTGCGGAGATGGCTGCACAGCAATATGTGTACATGGATATAAAAGGATATAACTTGTATGTATTAATCTAATTTATATTGATGGGTACGGTTTATTACCTTGGGTTTGCACTGTGGACTATTATCTTAGTCTGGCAGACCTAGCATGTCACATAGATATATATCACGGTCTATGTTGTGCTCACTAACTTATTATTTCCTTCTTCTTGTGATACACTATATGCCTATGTTCTGGCATTTCCACTTATTTTTCTATTGTATAGGCTTTAGCCGCTATGGTTTCGGTATCCAGCCCTATCTTTTTCCCTTGTTTGTGCTCTCTCCCCACCCCCTTATATCGCTATACTCCTGCTTTCTTATTTGGTCTCCGGCTATGGTTTGGCCTCTACGTTCCTCTTATGACACATATGGATCCTGCCGGCTGGTACTGCGCACGCGCAACGCGGTCCTATCCGGTATCGCGGTGTGCGCATGCGCATGTTACCTTTCAGACTCCGCATTATTCGGGCCGCCCGGCGGCCATTATGACGCGATGTGCGCCCTTACCATCCGTTCCTGGGCCCCACATGACGTTCCACACAGCGGTAGGCAATTCTCTTCATTTGGCCAGCTACTTATACTTTGCTATGCGCGCCTTTCACCACTTCCCCTGACGAAGCTGCTGCGGCAGCGACACGCGTTGGGTTAGCTCCCGCCATACCCACCCGCATTTTTGGGCTATTTGGCCCGTTTGGCTCCCTGGTTCATGGGGATGCCAGTTTTGCCATGAAAACCCTCTGCTACCAATCCCTGCTACGTGCTGCGGGCTCTATTGGACTGATTACAGGTTGTATTCACTGCCTTTGTGCAGCTCTATGGTTAGTTCCTCTGACCTAGGGACAGTCCACAGCATGGTCACCTATTCTGGGTGCTTCAGTCTTTATATTGGTCACGTGACTTTAGCCCAAACAGATACTTCATGCAGGGTTATGGATTTGGTGCAGATAGGGCTATGAATATGTCCATTAGGTATTGTCGGCATCATTGGGACTGTATGGACTATTGGGTATGATGTGTGGGTTGATTTGGATATCATGTTTTAAATGTTTTTAATGTGTTTTTTTGAGGTGTTGAATAAAGGTGCTTTTTCATATTCATAAACGCATATAGCTGGTTTCAATAATTGTGGTAGTGCATACCATATTAGTCCTTCTTTTCTTGGTTGACATGGTTTCATATATGGACTAGGTTTTTTGCACCCCTATTTGATAATTCAGATATGACGTTGGTGCACCCCTTCTTTCCTTAGTTCCCATGCTTGTCTAGCCTCGTGTCCCGGGGCTTTCTTTGGGAGTGGCACACGCTTATTATAGCGGAACTGACATATTTCTATTCATATTGGTTGTATATCCGTGTGTAGGGTCATGGATTGGGATGCCAGGGAGGCAGCCTGGCTGGCCAAACCATCCAATGTCTTTGATTTTTCTGGTCCTGTTTCGGCGGAGTCAGATTCTGGTTTTTCCACAGTATGCTCAGATCTGACGAGGGCCCACAAGACAGGGATCCGATTGTGGTGGAACATGAGGAGTTTAGAGGAGTATTTGAAATTGGGCCTGATACCCCGCGGCTTGAGAGTATCTATTTTCCCGGCTTGGGAACCTTCGGGGTCATTTAAACAAATCTGGGAACAGGGTTTGACACGCTGTTCGAATATATTGATCAATCTACTATTAGAACATGATAGAGATCTATTTACAACTACAAAGACCTCAATCAGGGAATTGGAGGCAAAACTAAACACATTTGAGGGGACACAAGTGCATGTTTTCAAGACTACACTCAAAGAAACTCTTGACAAATATGAGGCAGAGGTGACCAGTAGGAAACGTAAAAAACTTTTCCGGGATAAAACTGACTATGAGCAAAACACAGTATATAGATGGACGCACAGGGGTAACGCACGTCGGGGTAGAGCCTATGGGATGGGCTCTCCGGCGGAGGCTGCTACATCGACTGCTCAATCTCGTGGTGAAGAGAGTTCTAGTGATTTTTTGTCCTCCACCGGAAGCGAGATAGACCACGGACCAGGCGTGGGAGGGGACGGAGAAGCCAGAAGAAAAAGAGCAGCACGGTACAGGGGCCGCAATACGGTTTACTCTCACAAATATCCGACCAGGCGGAAGTAGGTCTCACCACTTCCTCCTTCCATATGGAACCTGCCTCTGGATCCTCCACATCCACCCTTCAGGTAATTAACCTCTCCAATCATGTACTTACGACTGCGGAACTTGCTGTTCTTAGGAGGGGTTTAACTTTTGCCCCTACATACAGGGCTGATAAATTTACCCTGGTCAAGGACCTCTATTTGTTTTGTAGGAACCTCACATTTCAGGTCATTTATAGGAAACCAGACATCCTGCAATCCATGCCCGATGACGAGCGTCAAGCCTTCCAGGATTTATTAGCCCTATTGGAGGAAAACGAATCTGGATGTGGTAGAAGAAAATTTCCGGGAAGAAATAGATCCCTAAAATCGCCATCTTTTTCCTTGGTGCCCGCCATCAAAATGTTTTTTGAATTGGTTAAACGTGACATTTTGGCTATGCCAACACAGGTGGGTAGAGCTTCCAATCTTAATAATGTGGAAAAACGGGCCTTGCGGGATCTACAAAATAATAAACAGTTTTTGATCAAGGAGGCGGATAAAGGGGGCAATGTGGTACTATGGTCTGTGGAAGCATACCTGGCGGAGGCTAATAGACAACTTGCTAATCCCAGATGCTACCAGAGGTTACCGTCGGATCCCACGGAGACCTTTGCATCTAAGTTTGACTTTTTACTTTGCAGGACACAACGCCTTGGCATCATTTCGCCACAAGAGAAGAAATACCTATGGGTGGAGCATCCAGTTACGGCAACATTTTATATGTTGCCGAAGATACACAAGGATGAGAAAAAGCCACCGGGTAGACCGATTGTTTCCAGTATCGGAAGCATCTGTGAGCATGCCAGTGAGTATTTAGACTTTTTCTTCCAGCCAATAGTTACGGCTTTGCCCTCCTTTATAAGAGATTCTGCCCACTTTATTGAGGTCTGTGGTCAGATAGAACTACCAGGGGAATTTTACTTGGTAACCTGTGACGTGGAAGCATTGTACTCCAACATTGAGCACAGTGACGGGCTCAATGCGGTTGCCTTTTTTCTGGATAAAAGTACGCATACGGATCGGGGACATGATTCCTTTCTCCTGGACTTACTTAAATTTGTGCTTCATCATAATTTCTTTTTGTTTGACACAACATTTTATTTACAGACAGCAGGAGTGGCGATGGGGGCGAAATGTGCACCAACCTATGCAAACATCTTTTTAGGTTGGTGGGAGGAGATGTTTGTGTACCCATCCCTGATGTTTCAAAATCAGGTCCGGCATTGGCATCGATATATCGATGATATTTTCTTTATATGGCTGGGCACGAAGGATGGTTGTGTGGACTTCATTAATGGGCTTAACTCCAACTCACATAACATCTTTCTCACCCATTCTGTCTCCAATAGCTCCATTAATTTTTTGGATCTGAGGGTCTTTGAGATGGGGAACCGACTGGCAACGGATCTTTTCCGAAAACCAACAGCTAGTAATGCCCTCTTGGAGTTTAATAGTTTCCACCCCTGGCACACTAAGGTGGGCGTCCCGACGGGTCAGTTCTTGCGAATCAGACGCAACTGCACCCTGGATCAGGATTTTCTAACACAAGCTCGTGACCTGACGGATCGTTTTAGACAGAGGAGCTATCCGAAACGGGTGATCGCCACAGCTTTCCAGAGAGCAAGACAACAGAACCAAGCCTCACTCTTGACCCCTGTGGTACGCTGTCGGGAACCGCAAACCAGATTCATCACGGATTTCAATGACAACTGGGGGCAGGTAAGAGACATTCTTACCAGACACTGGCCGGTACTACAAACAGACACACAAACAACGCAGGTCATCAGTAGTAGGCCACTGTTGACATCTAGAAGGGCCCCCAATTTAAGACAGCTATTGACCAGGAGTCATTTCTCCAGGCCCACAGTTAAACTTAATAGGGGTATTGTCCTTAAGGGGTCATTCCCCTGTGGAGGATGTAATGTTTGTCCCTTCATGGTACCCACCCGGGACACCTTTATCCATCCCACCAGTTCCAGTCTACATCCTCTAAAAGCTTATATTAACTGTAAGACTAGGAACGTTATTTATGCTTTAATATGCCCTTGCAACTTGGTTTACGTAGGGCAAACGTCGCAGGAACTGCGCAAGAGGTCACAGAAACACATGTCCACCATACGCCTGGCGGCCACGGACCAAGTCAGAGGTAAAGTTCTTACTCCCGTGGCGGCGCATTTTTTGTCAGCACACAGAGGTTCACCTACCAACCTTCAAGTTGTGGGGTTGCAGAAGGTCCACTACGATGGGAGGGGCGGCGATATGCGCAACCACCTCTTACGTGCAGAGTCTAGGTGGATTTTTGATCTCCAGACGGTTGCACCAAAGGGCCTAAATGAAGAATTACTCTTCACGGGATTTTTGGGATAAAGCACAGCGTCCGTGTGGTTTGTACCTGATCTCCTGGGCTTTCGTGTCATTGTCATGACCTATCCTCTGTTATTTTTAGGACAGCTGATGAGAAATACAATGGAAATGAGGTGGACGGCAAAGAATTTCCATAAAACCTGAGAACCACCGGTTGGCTTGGATGTTAAAGGAGGTCCATTCAACCCCAGAACATGGGATGGGAGAGGAACCTACGAAGGGTGGATGTACATGGATCGACTGAAGTAGAAGGAAAGATATCGGATGTGGATGTTAACTTGGCTTCAACAATGATATTGTGGTCCATACAGCAATGTACATATACAATTGGACATATGGATACGGTGGAGATTATGAAATCTTTCATGAGGGGACATTGGAGGGGATATTGGATGATGGCCAAATCTGAAGGGCCTATGAAGAAAAGCTGCCCCCCCCCCCTTTTTCTTCATTTCTGAGCCTAGCCAGTCTCTTTTGGACTATAATGTTGTGCGGAGATGGCTGCACAGCAATATGTGTACATGGATATAAAAGGATATAACTTGTATGTATTAATCTAATTTATATTGATGGGTACGGTTTATTACCTTGGGTTTGCACTGTGGACTATTATCTTAGTCTGGCAGACCTAGCATGTCACATAGATATATATCACGGTCTATGTTGTGCTCACTAACTTATTATTTCCTTCTTCTTGTGATACACTATATGCCTATGTTCTGGCATTTCCACTTATTTTTCTATTGTATAGGCTTTAGCCGCTATGGTTTCGGTATCCAGCCCTATCTTTTTCCCTTGTTTGTGCTCTCTCCCCACCCCCTTATATCGCTATACTCCTGCTTTCTTATTTGGTCTCCGGCTATGGTTTGGCCTCTACGTTCCTCTTATGACACATATGGATCCTGCCGGCTGGTACTGCGCACGCGCAACGCGGTCCTATCCGGTATCGCGGTGTGCGCATGCGCATGTTACCTTTCAGACTCCGCATTATTCGGGCCGCCCGGCGGCCATTATGACGCGATGTGCGCCCTTACCATCCGTTCCTGGGCCCCACATGACGTTCCACACAGCGGTAGGCAATTCTCTTCATTTGGCCAGCTACTTATACTTTGCTATGCGCGCCTTTCACCACTTCCCCTGACGAAGCTGCTGTGGCAGCGACACGCGTTGGGTTAGCTCCCGCCATACCCACCCGCATTTTTGGGCTATTTGGCCCGTTTGGCTCCCTGGTTCATGGGGATGCCAGTTTTGCCGTGAAAACCCTCTGCTACCAATCCCTGCTACGTGCTGCGGGCTCTATTGGACTGATTACAGGTTGTATTCACTGCCTTTGTGCAGCTCTATGGTTAGTTCCTCTGACCTAGGGACAGTCCACAGCATGGTCACCTATTCTGGGTGCTTCAGTCTTTATATTGGTCACGTGACTTTAGCCCAAACAGATACTTCATGCAGGGTTATGGATTTGGTGCAGATAGGGCTATGAATATGTCCATTAGGTATTGTCGGCATCATTGGGACTGTATGGACTATTGGGTATGATGTGTGGGTTGATTTGGATATCATGTTTTAAATGTTTTTAATGTGTTTTTTTGAGGTGTTGAATAAAGGTGCTTTTTCATATTCATAAACGCATATAGCTGGTTTCAATAATTGTGGTAGTGCATACCATATTAGTCCTTCTTTTCTTGGTTGACATTGTTGATGCCAGAGGTCAGAGGAGAATGGGCAGACTGGTTCGAGCTGATAGAAAGGCAACAGTGACTCAAATCGCCACCCGTTACAACCAAGGTAGGCCTAAGAGCATCTCTGAACGCACAGTGCGTCAAACTTTGAGGCAGATGGGCTACAGCAGCAGAAGACCACACCGGGTACCACTCCTTTCAGCTAAGAACAGGAAACTGAGGCTACAATTTGTACAAGCTCATCGAAATTGGACAGTAGAAGATTGGAAAAACGTTGCTTGGTCTGATGAGTCTCGATTTCTGCTGCGACATTCGGATGGTAGGGTCAGAATTTGGCGTAAACAACATGAAAGCATGGATCCATCCTGCCTTGTATGGAGCATCTTTGGGATGTGCAGCCGACAAATCTGCGGCAACTGTGTGATGCCATCATGTCAATATGGACCAAAATCTCTGAGGAATGCTTCCAGCACCTTGTTGAATCTATGCCACGAAGAATTGAGGCAGTTCTGAAGGCAAAAGGGGGTCCAACCCGTTACTAGCATGGTGTACCTAATAAAGTGGCCGGTGAGTGTATATCATCGTCTAAGGGTCACTTCCGTCTGTTTGTCTGCCACGGAAATTCCGCATCGATGATTGGTCTTGGCCAGCAGGCCGTGACCAATCAGCGACGGGCACAGTCGGGACGCGAATTCACCCCTTCCTACTCTCCGTCAGTGCCCCTCCATACTCCCCTCCAGTCAGAGCTCACACAGGGTTATTAGCTGCGTTACACCGCATTATGCCGCGGTGTAACGCAGTCCATTAACGCTGCTATTAGCCCTGTGTGACCAACTTTTTACCATTGATGCTGCCTATGCAGCATCAATAGTAAAAAGATCTAATGTTAAAAATAATGAAAAAAATAAAAAATCATTATATTCTCACCTTCCGGTGCCTTTCCTGCTTCTCGCGACGCTCCGGTCCCAAAAATGCATTGCGGTCTGGCGAGATGATGACGTTGCAGCCTGTGCAATATACTACATGGGCTGTGCTATACACTACGTGGCTGTGCAATATATTACGTGGCTGTGCAATATACTACGTGGCTGTTATATACTGCGTGAGCTGTGCTATATACTACGTGGAATGTGCTATATACTATGTGGGCTGTGCTATATACTACGTGGCTGTGTTATACACTACGTGGGCTGTGCTATATACTACGTAGCTGTGCAATATACGTGGCTGGGCAATATACTACGTGGCTGTGCTATATACTACGTGGCTGTGTATATACTACATCGGCTGTGTTATATACTACATGGCCTGTGTTATATACTACATGGGCTGTGTTATATACTGCGTGGGCTGTGCTATATACTATGTGGGCTGTGTTATATACTGCGTGGGCTGTGCAATATACTACGTGGCCTGTGCTATATACTATGTGGGCTGTGCTATATACTATGTGGGCTGTGCTATAAACTACGTGGATGTGCAATATACTATGTGGCTGTGCTATATATTACGTGGCTGTCTTATATACTACGTGGGCTGTGCTATATACTATGTGGCTGTGCTATATACTATGTGGCTGTGCTATATACTATGTGGCTGTCTTATATACTACGTGGGCTGTGCTATATACTATATGGGCTGTGCTATATACTACGTGGGCTGTGCTATACACTACGTGGGCTGTGTTATATACTGCATGGGTTGTGCTATATACTACGTGGCCTGTGCTATATACTACGTGGACTGTGCTATATACTATGTGGGCTGTGCTATAAACTACGTGGATGTGCAATATACTACATGGCTGTGCTATATACTACGTGGCTGTGCTATATACTACGTGGCTGTCTTATATACTATGTGGGCTGTGCTATATACTGCGTGGCTGTGCAATATACGAGGCTGGGCAATATACTATGTGACTGTGCTATATACTACGTGACTGTGCTATATACTATGTGGCTGTGTTATATACTACGTGGGCTGTGTTATATACTGCGTGGGCTGTGCTATATACTATGTGGGCTGTGCTATACACTTCTGGGCTGTGCTAAAAACTGTGTGGGCTGTGTTATATACTACGTGGCTGTGTTATATACTATGTGGCCTGTGCTATATACTACGTGGGCTGTGCTATATACTACATGGGCTGTGCTTTAAACTACGTGGATGTGCAATATACTATGTGGCTGTGTTATATACTACGTGGGCTGTGTTATATACTGCGTGGGCTGTGCTATATACTATGTGGGCTGTGCTATACACTTCTGGGCTGTGCTAAAAACTGTGTGGGCTGTGTTATATACTACGTGGCTGTGTTATATACTATGTGGCCTGTGCTATATACTACGTGGGCTGTGCTATATACTACATGGGCTGTGCTTTAAACTACGTGGATGTGCAATATACTATGTGGCTGTGCTATATACTACGTGGCTGTACTATATACTACGTGGCTGTGCTATATAATACGTGGGCTGTGTTATATGCTATGTGGCTGTGCTACATGCTACGTGGGCTGTGCTATATGCTACGTGGGCTGTGTTATATACTACGTGGCCTGTGCTATATGCTACATGGCTGTGCTATATACTACGTGGGCTGTATTATATAATATGTGGGCTGTGTTATATGCTACGTGGCTGTGCTATATTTCTCTGCTGTATCTGTGCATCATGAATCATGGTATGTTTTAAAGAGGGGGGCCCACTGAGACTCTTTCGCCCGGGGCCCTCAAAAACCTGGAGCAGGCCCTGGCTTCACTGATTGGTCACGCCCGGCTGGCCGCGAACAGTCAGTGACAGGCGCAGCCGGACGCAATTTGGCGCGGAATTTGAACCATGCTTCGCTAATTGGTCGCGGCCAGCCGGCTGAATCCTGTGTATAAATTGCATTATTCTGAAAACTTCATAAATAAACTACATACATATTTTACAGGGCCACCATCAGGGCATTGCTGCCCCAACTGCTCTATGAGACCAGGTGAGCAGCAGTGCATAGAGGGTCCCGCAGGTCTTGTGCTTCTGCTCACTGGGCCCCATCGTGCACTAAAGTGCTGTGTGCTGCAGCACACGTGTCGGCACTGGGGCCCGGGAGCTTTCATGGAGCTGTGCATGCCCATCTAACCTTGACGGCTGCGCAGTTCCTGCTCCCTCCGTCTTCTCTGTACTTCCGGTCAAGTGATGGCGCATGTGCGATGACATCATCACATACGCACCGACATGTACAGGACGCTAGAAGCGGAGCTGTGCCTGCAGGGGATCGTCAGTGAGGTAAGTATGAAAAACATTTGTGTTTTCTTTATAAAATGAATTAAATGGGTGAGGAGGAGGGGGAAAGCAAATGATGAAGTGGGGGGGAGGCGAACTGCACATGATGAAGTGGGGGGTGAGGGTGATTTCACATGAAGAAGTGGGAGTGAGTGAGACTGCACGTGATGAAGGGGGAGGGAGTGAGACTGCACATGATGAAGTGTGTCTGAGAGGGGACTGCACATTATGGAGTGTGTCTGAGGGGGACTGCACATAATGAAGTGGGGGGAGTGAGACTGCACATGATGAAGTGAGGGGAGGGAGGCTGCACATGATGAAGTGTGTCTGGGGGGGACTGCACATGATGAAGTGGGGGGGAGTGGGCCTGCAAAAGATGAAGTGGGGGAGGTGGATTGCACATGATGAAGTGTGGGGGTAGGGGGCTTTAAATGATGAAGTAAGGAGGAGTGCAGATGAAGTGAGGAGAATGAGGGACTGCAAATGATGAATTGAGGGGGGAAAGAGGGATCCCTAAAGGTAGTACAGACAGCAGAAAAAGGAATGCTCTATTGGGAACGAGTGCTAGTGTTGAAGTTATGTCCACTACCTGAGGGAAAGACTGTAACCTGTTGTGCCCTATGACACATGTTCCACTGTAATCACTGTGAACTGTTCAATAAACGTTTTACTGTTGAAAAGCACTTGGTGTCCCTGGATTGTGTGTGGCGGTTCCTGAAAATGGAAGCCTGGAGTAGTAGTAGTTAAACCTCGACACTCACACAGATGTGAATTTATTTACAGTGGATCAGTCCATAGATCAACAGCTAGAAGATAAAGTTTCAGCCCGCATGGAACTTCATCAGATAAATGTTGACTGACGATAGTAAGAGGTAAGTCTGTGATGAGTTATGGTTAAATTCACCTTGTTTTGCAACACATATGTGTGAGTGTTGAGTTTTACTACTACTACTACTACTACTGGTGTGGACTAGAACCCTGCTCAGGCACTTCATCCATTTATTCTGAAGAGATGTTTATGTTTTTTCTACTTTCTATGGAAGCCTGGAGTCAGTGGAGCCCTATGATCCACAAATGACTGACGCACCCCACACTTAGCAGTACACCGTGACACGATTTTCCTGTAGGTTGCCAAAGCATCCACGACTACCTTGCTCGGGCACCTTAAATTCCGATACCTGAAAGAACCACAGTCCTCTGATTGGATCCCAGTGCCCTAGTTACTCATCAGAGATGTATATTATAACATTTGCTAAAGAGTTAACCTGTTATATGTTTTTCAAGTACGGGAAGAACATAAGGCCATGATCTCTAAAGTTTTAATGACATCCTAGAGGAATATTCACTCTTGAAGCCACAAACCCCCAAAGTAATCTAAAACCCAGATGATTACCGTATGAACACACAATCTAGGCCATATGAAAAGGTAAGGAAAACACTATAACACTAAAGGGAATTGCATATGCGGTAATTATTGCCTTGAAGTGTATCATAAATGGGACAAATTTATGAATTATTTTTGTTGAAAGGATGTGTTAATTGTGAAATAATAACTTATGTACAGAAAAATGCAGGCTGTTTTTACATGTAATACACAACCCATTTAGGTACGTTTAGACTGTGGCGCTTATTATCACCAGAATATTTCTGGCAATAAAGATTGTATTGCATTTTATTGCAGTGATATTTACAAACCAACATAAAAATCTTTGTAGTTTCATAAAATAAGAGAATTGTGTCTGTGTATGTTTAGCATGCCAAAAGTCTAGCAAATTGATATATATATATATATATATATATATATATTTATTTTTTTTTTTTTAAATAAAAAAAGAGATGTGGCACTCATCCAGTTTGCAGTAGAATTAATGTCTTTTATTTACCATACTCCGGTTACAGACATCCACTTGGAAGTGGCAGGTAAAAGTGAGGGTGCAGGGAGTGAGGAGAGGACGACGGCCGTTTTGAGCGGATAGTGCTTCTACGGGTCATAATTTAAATATATGCATGTATCATAAAGAACTCCTGTCTAATGGGAGACCTTTCTTTTCCCTGGCATGTCTGTTTTGGTAAATATTTGTATTTCCCATAACATATCAATTCTGCAATGTAATTTCTTGGAAGTGTGTGCAATGATGTTCCAACGTGATTCCTCCTGGAAACTTATGAATAAATTGACAACTGGGTGTTACCGTTTTCCTTAACAGAACATTATGTAACTTATGCAGCCAATAAGTGGCCACTGATCATCTGCAGCCTTCACCTTGTCTTTACCAATTTTCTAAAACATCCAGAATGGACTTTCAAACGGCAAATGTCGCTTGTGCCTAAATCTGTTTCTCCTTAGTCTGAAGAGCAGTTAATATACTTTTGGCGCACAAAAGCACTGAAAATCTGGAAGTTTTTCTTAAATTTGTCATTGAGTGAAAAATGAGCTGTCTTCCCAGTGAGAAATTACCCTAACCGAGGGAGAGATTTCTGTATTATGAATGGTAGGCACACCTGTATGGGCCGCTCTGCTTGAAGCATGCTGGTATAGACAGTCACACTATATTTCCTGACGGTAGGAGCTCACGTCTGCTGGGTGCTTTTCCAGCGCTGATATCTGTAAAAGTGACGCAGATCAGGAACTTCAGCATCAGTCAGGATGATACTAGTCATATTGAGCTAGTGAACATAAGATAAAGTTCTTCTGTGACTTCTCGGAGAAGAGAGGCCCTACTGTAGCTATTGGACACGAGGGCAGGAGCCCTGCAATGACTGCTGGGGGAGAGAGGCTGAGGCACTACTTGGACTAGTAAGCATCAGAGGAACTATTGTAACCAATATAAAACTGCTTCTGAAAACCTTTTGTATGCTGCTGTAAGTAACACTACATTGCATTTTTGGCCTCTGTTTAACTCCAGATGTACAGTACAGTATATGTTAAACAGAGGCTTATATAAATGACTTTAACAAACACGTCATGGGTTTTAAAAAGCATTTCATGATGTATGCAATAAACAAATGCCATTATAGCTTATGGGTAATAATAATAACTATAATAATAATTTATTTGTATAGCGCCAACATATTCCACAGCATGGATGCAACTGTTAGTCACATATTTAAACTGATGTCTATGATGGTGGCCTTAAATTTCACCCAGTAATGGGCTTCTTTAGGGAACAGATTTTTTTTTCCTGTCCTCTATTGGATAGAATAGCATCGTCTAACCATGCGATTCCATGCATTTTTTTTTGCAATATACAGAGTTATACCAAGTGAATGTAGGGTTCAATGGAAAATATTTGGTCTCTGGCTAAAAGGCTTATGGACACATTTAGCTTGTACTTTAACCCCTTAGTGATGGAGCTAATTTTGACCTTAATAACCAGGCCAAAGTTTTGACATTTAATCAGTGTCCCTTTAGGTGGTAATAAGTTTGGAACGCTTGAGCGGATACCACTCGCTTTGAAAACGTTTTTTTCATGACTTATTGTACTTCATGTTAGTGGTAAATTTTGATCAAAATGATTTGTCTATATTTATGAAAATATTGATAATTAATATTACTATTATTACTATACATTTTATAGCGCCATTTATTCCATGGCGCTTTACATGTGAATATGGGGCAATGTAGACAAATACATTAAACATGAGCAAAAACAAGGCAAATAGGTACATAAGGAGAGAGGACCCTGCCTGCGAGGGCTCACAGTCTGCAGGTGATGATAAGGGTACAATAGGAGAGGGTAGAGCTGGTTATGCGGCTGTGCAGTAGGTTGAGGATCACTGCAGGCTGTAGGCTTGTCGAAAGAGGTGAGTCTTTAGGTTCTTTTTGAAGGTTTCTATGGTAGGCGAGAATCTGATGTGTTGGGGTAGAGAGTTCCAGAGTATGGGGGAAGCACGGGAGAAGTCTTGTAGGGTTGTAGGAAGAAGAGATGAGAGGGGAGTAGAGAAGGAGGTCTTGAGAGGATCAGAGGTTGCTTGTAGGTAGGTACCGGGAGACCATGTCACAGATGTATGAAGGAGATAGGTTGTGGATGGCTTTGTATGTCATTGTGAGGGTTTTTAACTGGAGTCTCTAGGTGATAGGAAGTCAGTGAAGGGCTTGGCATATGGGAGAGGCTGGGGAATAGTGGGGAGACAGGTAGATTAGTTGGGCAGCAGAGTGTACGATGGATTGGAGTGGTGCCAGAGGGGAGTCCAGAGAGTAGGATGTTGCAGTAGTCAAGGCGGGAGATGATAAGGGCATGCACTAGTGTTTTTGTGGTGTTGAGGTCAAGGAATGCGCGGATCCAGGAAAAATGTTTGAGTGTGAGGCGGCAGGAGGAGGCAAGGGCTTGGATATGTGGCTTGAAAGAGAGGGCAGAGTCGAGGATCACCCCGAGGCACTGGGCGTGTGGGTCTTGGGAATGTGAGCAGCCGTTGACATTGATGGATAGGTCTGGTGGAGGGGTAGAGTGAGATGGGGGAAAGATGATGAATTCTGTTTTGTCCATGTTCAGTTTTAGAAGACAAGCAGAAAAGATGATGAAATAGCAGGCAGACAGTGCGGGATTTTGGTAAGTAAGGAGGTGAGGTCAGGTCCGGATAGGTAGATCTGCGTGTCATCGGCGTAGATATGGTACTGCATACCGTGGGATTCTATGAGCTGTCCAAAGCCGAAGGTGTAGATGGAGAAGAGTAGGGGTCCTAGAACAGAGCCTTGAGGAACACCGACTGACAAGGGGCGAAGTGAGGATGTGGTGTGGGGGAGGGAGTCACTGAATGTTCGGTCTGTCAGATATGACGAGATCCAGGATAGGGCCAAGTCTGTGATGCCGAGAGATGAGAGGATCTGTAGCAGAAGGGAGTGGTCCACGGTGTCGAAGGCAGAAGACAGGTCCAGGAGAAGGAGGACAGAGTAGTGTCGCTTGCTCTTGGCAGTTAGTAGGTCATTGGTCACTTTAGTTAGGGCAGTTTCAGTTGAATGATGGGGCCGGAAGCCAGATTGTAACCGATCAAAGAGGGAGCAGGAAGAGAGGTGGGAGGACAGTTCAAGATGGACGTGTTGCTCCAGTAATTTGGAGGCATAAGGGAGAAAGGATATTGGGCGATAGCTATATCCTTAAAATCAAATAGTTACACCACACAAAATAATTAATAAATAACATTTCCCATATGTCTACCTTACATTTGCTTCATTTTTTAAACATAATTTTTTTGTTAAGAAGTTAGAAGGATTCAAATTTGATCAGCAATTTCTCATGTTTCCAACAAAATTTACAAAACCACTATTTTAGGGACCACATCATTTTGGAAGTGACTCTGGGGGGCCCATATGACAGAAAATACCCAAAAGTGACACTAATGTAAAAACTGCACCCCTCAAAACCACATTCAAGAAGTTTATTATCCCTTCAGGTCCTTCACAGAAAATAATGAAATGTGGAAGGAAAAAATGAACATTTAAATTTTTTTCACAAACATTTTACTTTCACAAGGTAACAGGAAAAAATAAACCTGAAAATGTGTTCTGCGATTTCTCCTGAGTACGCCGATACCCTATATGTGGGGGAGAACTACTATTTGGGCCACGCTAGGGCTCGGAACGGAAGCAGCACCATTTGACTTTTTTAACACAAAAATGGCAGGAATTGAGAGTGGACACTATGTCATATTTGGAAATCCCCTGATGTGCCTAAACAGTGGAAACCCCCCACAAGTGACCCCATTTTTTAATCTAGACCCATCAAGGAATGTATCTAGATGTGTGGTGAGAACTTTGTGAGATGAGCAACCAAAGGTGCATCACAGATGTTTATAACTTTAAACACTGTGAAAATGAAAAAATAAATTTTTCCTGCGAAAATGTTGATTTTGACCCAAATTTTTCATTTCCACAAGGGTCACGGAGCAAAATTGACCAAACTATTTGTCGTGAAATTTCTTCTGAGTACACTGATGCTCCATATGTGGTCAAAAACTACTTTGAGGCACAGTGCAAAGTTCAGAAGGGAAGAAGCGCCATATTGGAGCTCAGATTTTGCTGAAATGGTTTGAGGGTGCCATGTCACATTGGTAGAGCCCATGAAGTGCCAGAAAAGCAGGAACCCCTCAGAAGTGACGTAATTTTAGAAACTACACCCCCAATGAATTCACCTAGGGGCACAGTGAGCATGTTAACTGTTATGTTTGGCTGGTGGTTAGGAGCACTAGAAATGACCAGATGAACAAACTAGCAATACAGGACGAGCTCTGGGAAGTGGGAGCTCTGCTGAACGCAACCCCTAATCCTATCACAACAACTAGAAATAGCCGTGGAGCGTTCCTGACTCTGCCTAGACGCCTCTTCACAGCCTAAGAGCTAACTCCCCCTAAAGATAGAAAATACAGCCCACCTTACCTCAGAGAAATTCCCCAAAGAAATAGGCAGCCCCCACATATATTGACTGTGAGTTAAGATGGAAGTCACAAACACAGGAATGAAACAGACTTCAGCACAGGAGGCCAGACTAACTAAACAGACAGAGGATAGAAAAGGTATCTTTGCGGTCAGCATAAAAAACTAACAAAAAACCACGCAGAGTGTGCAAAAGAAACCACCGCACCGACTCACGGCGCGGTGGTGCCACTCTGCATCCCAGAGCTTCCAGCAAACAAGATTAAATCATAATAGCAAGCTGGACAAAAACACAATGGTAACAAATAAGCTAGCAGGGACTTAGCTTTTGCTGAAATAGACAGATCATCTGAAAGATCCAAGAGAACTGAACCAGTACTAGGACATTGACAGCTGGCATCAAGTAAAGATCTGAGTGGAGTTAAATAGAGCAGCCAGCCAAGGCCTGAACGAGATCAGCTGGAGAAGGAATCTCAGAACCAGCAGCTCCACTCACAGCCACCAGAGGGAGTCCATGAACAGAACTCACCAAAGTACCATTCATAACCACAGGAAGGAGCTCGAGAACAGAATTCACAACAGTACCCCCCCCCCTTGAGGAGGGGTCACCGAACCCTCACCAGAGCCTCCAGGCCACTCCGGACGAGCCAAATGAAAGGCACGAACAAGATCGGCAGCATGAACATCAGAGGCAACTACCCAGGAATTATCCTCCTGACCATAACCTTTCCACTTGACTAGGTACTGAAGTTTCCGTCTCGAAATACGAGAATCCAAAATCTTCTCCACCACGTACTCCAACTCCCCCTCAACCAACACCGGGGCAGGAGGATCAATGGAGGGAACCATAGGAGCCACATATCTCTGCAACAACGACCTATGGAACACATTATGGATGGCGAAAGAAGCTGGAAGGTCCAAACGAAATGACACAGGATTAATTATTTCAGAAATCTTATAAGGACCAATGAAACGAGGCTTAAACTTAGGAGACGAAACCTTCATAGGAACAAAACGAGACGACAACCAAACCAAATCCCCAACACGAAGTCGGGGACCAACACAGCGACGGCGGTTAGCGAAACGTTGAGCCTTCTCCTGGGACAATGTCAAATTGTCCACTACGTGAGTCCAAATTTGCTGCAACCTGTCCACCACGGAATCCACACCGGGACAGTCCGAAGGCTCAACCTGCCCTGAAGAAAAACGAGGGTGGAAACCAGAATTACAGAAAAAAGGCGAAACCAAAGTGGCCGAGCTGACCCGATTATTAAGGGCGAACTCAGCCAAAGGCAAGAAGGACACCCAATTGTCCTGATCAGCAGAAACAAAGCATCTCAGATATGTTTCCAAAGTCTGATTGGTTCGTTCGGTTTGGCCATTTGTCTGAGGTTGGAAAGCTGAAGAAAAAGACAAATCAATGCCCATCTTAGCACAAAAGGACCGCCAAAATCTTGAAACAAACTGGAAACCTCTGTCCGACACGATGTTCTCCGGAATGCCATGTAAACGAACCACATGCTGGAAAAACAATGGAACCAAATCAGAGGAGGAAGGCAATTTAGGCAAAGGTACCAAATGGACCATCTTAGAGAAGCGATCACAAACCACCCAGATAACTGACATCCTCTGAGAGACAGGGAGATCCGAAATAAAATCCATGGAAATATGCGTCCAGGGCCTTTTCGGGACAGGCAAGGGCAAAAGCAACCCACTGGCACGAGAACAGCAGGGCTTAGCCCGAGCACAAGTCCCACAGGACTGCACAAAAGAACGCACATCTCGTGACAAGGAAGGCCACCAAAAGGATCTAGCCACCAAATCTCTGGTACCAAAGATTCCAGGATGACCAGCCAACACCGAACAATAAACCTCAGATATTCTCTACTAGTCCATCTATCAGGGACAAACAGCTTCTCTGCTGGGCAACGGTCAGGTCTATCAGCCTGAAACTCCTGCAGCACCCGCCGCAAATCAGGGGAAATGGCAGACAAAATTACCCCCTCTTTGAGAATACCAGCCGGCTCAGAAACTCCCGGAGAATCAGGCACAAAACTCCTTGAAAGGGCATCAGCCTTCACATTCTTAGAACCCGGAAGGTACGAAACCACAAAATTGAAGCGGGAGAAAAACAGCGACCATCGAGCCTGTCTAGGATTCAACCGCTTGGCAGACTCGAGATAAGTAAGATTCTTGTGATCCGTCAAGACCACCACGCGATGTTTGGCTCCTTCAAGCCAATGTCGCCACTCCTCAAACGCCCACTTCATAGCCAACAACTCTCGGTTACCCACATCATAATTGCGCTCAGCAGGCGAAAACTTTCTAGAAAAGAAAGCACATGGTTTCATCACAGAGCCATCAGAACCTCTTTGAGACAAAACAGCCCCTGCTCCAATCTCAGAAGCATCCACCTCGACCTGAAACGGGAGCGAAACATCTGGCTGACACAACACAGGGGCAGAAGAAAAACGACGCTTCAGCTCCTGAAAAGCCTCAACGGCCGCAGAGGACCAATTGACCACATCAGCACCTTTCTTGGTCAAATCAGTCAATGGTTTAACAACACTAGAAAAATTAGCGATGAAGCGATGGTAAAAATTAGCAAAGCCCAGAAATTTCTGAAGGCTCTTCACAGAAGTAGGCTGAGTCCAATCATAAATGGCCTGAACTTTAACAGGGTCCATCTCGATAGTAGAAGGGGAAAAAATGAAGCCCAAAAATGAAACCTTCTGAACTCCAAAGAGACATTTAGACCCCTTCACAAACAAGGAATGAGCACGAAGGACCTGGAACACCATTCTGACCTGCTTCACATGAGACTCCCAATCGTCCGAAAAGACCAAAATATCATCCAAATATACAATCATGAATCTATCCAGGTACTTTCGGAAGATGTCATGCATAAAGGACTGAAACACAGATGGAGCATTAGAAAGCCCGAATGGCATCACCAAGTACTCAAAATGGCCCTCGGGCGTATTAAATGCTGTTTTCCATTCATCGCCCTGTTTAATACGCACAAGGTTATACGCTCCTCGAAGATCTATCTTGGTGAACCAGCTAGCCCCCTTAATCCGAGCAAACAAATCAGACAGTAGCGGCAAAGGGTACTGAAATTTGACGGTGATTTTATTAAGAAGGCGGTAATCTATACAAGGTCTCAGAGAACCATCCTTCTTGGCCACAAAAAAGAACCCTGCTCCCAACGGCGACGACGACGGGCGAATATGCCCTTTCTCCAAGGACTCCTTTATATAACTCCGCAGTACAGCATGTTCTGGCACAGATAAATTGAACAGTCGGCCCTTTGGAAACTTACTACCAGGAATCAAATTAATAGCACAATCGCAATCCCTATGAGGAGGTAGGGCACTGGATTTGGGCTCATCAAATACATCCCGGTAATCTGACAAAAACTCAGGGACTTCAGAAGGATGGGAAGATGAAATAGACAACAATGGGACATCCCCATGTACCCCTTGACAACCCCAACTGGATACAGACATTGATTTCCAATCCAATACAGGATTATGGACCTGTAGCCATGGCAAACCCAAAACGACCACATCATGCAGATTATGCAACACCAAAAAGCGAATATCCTCCTGATGTGCAGGAGCCATGCACATGGTCAAGTACTGAGGCTTAATCTTGGCCAAAGCTGTAGCATCAATTCCTCTCAATGGAATAGGATACTGCAAGGGTTCCAAGAGAAAACCACAGCACCTGGCAAACTCCAAGTCCATCAAATTCAGGGCAGCGCCTGAATCCACAAACGCCATAACAGAATAGGATGACAAAGAGCAAATCAGAGTAACGGACAAAATAAATTTTGGCTGTACAGTACCAATGGTGGCAGACCTAGCGAACCGTTTAGTGCGCTTAGGACAATCAGAGATAGCATGAGTGGAGTCACCACAGTAAAAACACAGCCCATTCTGACGTCTGTATTCTTGCTGTTCAGCTCTGGTCAAGGTCCTATCACATTGCATAGGCTCAAGCTTCTGCTCAGAAAACACCGCCAAATGGTGCACATTTTTGCGCTCACGTAAGCGTCGATCGATCTGAATGGCCAAGGACATAGACTCATTCAGACCAGCAGGCGTGGGGAATCCCACCATAACATCCTTAAGGGCTTCAGAAAGACCCTTTCTGAAAATTGCCGCCAGGGCACACTCATTCCATTGAGTAAGCACAGACCACTTTCTGAACTTCTGACAATATACCTCCGCTTCATCCTGACCCTGACACAAAGCCAGCAAAATTTTCTCTGCCTGATCCACTGAATCTGGTTCATCATAAAGCAATCCAAGCGCCAGAAAAAACACATCTACATTACGCAATGCAGGATCTCCTGGCGCAAGGGAAAATGCCCAGTCTTGAGGGTCGCCACGTAGCAAAGAAATAATGATTCTTACTTGCTGAATGGGGTCACCAGAGGAGCAGGGTTTCAAAGCAAAAAACAGTCTACAATTATTTTTGAAATTCAGGAACTTAGATCTATCCCCAGAAAACAAATCAGGAATTGGAATTCTGGGTTCTAACATCGCGTTCTGAACTACATAATCTTGAATGCTTTGTACCCTTGCAGTGAGTTGATCCACACAAGAGGACAGACCTTGAATGTCCATATCTACACCTGTGTCCTGAACCACCCAGAGGTTAAGGGGAAAAGAAATACAAAACACACTGCAGAGAAAAAAAAATGGTCTCAGAACTTCTCTTATCCCTCTATTGAGATGCATTAACACTTTGTTGGCCAGCTGTACTGTTATGTTTGGCTGGTGGTTAGGAGCACTAGAAATGACCAGATGAACAAACTAGCAATACGGGACGAGCTCTGGGAAGTGGGAGCTCTGCTGACCGCAACCTCTAATCCTATCACAACAACTAGAATTAGCCGTGGAGCGTTCCTGACTCTGCCTAGACGCCTCTTCACAGCCTAAGAGCTAACTCCCCCTAAAGATAGAAAATACAGCCCACCTTGCCTTAGAGAAATTCCCCAAAGAAATAGGCAGCCCCCACATATATTGACTGTGAGTTAAGATGGAAGTCACAAACACAGGAATGAAACAGACTTCAGCACAGGAGGCCAGACTAACTAAACAGACAGAGGATAGAAAAGGTATCTTTGCGGTCAGCATAAAAAACTAACAAAAAACCACGCAGAGTGTGCAAAAGAAACCACCGCACCGACTCACGGCGCGGTGGTGCCACTCTGCATCCCAGAGCTTCCAGCAAACAAGATTAAATCATAATAGCAAGCTGGACAAAAACACAATGGTAACAAATAAGCTAGCAGGGACTTAGCTTTTGCTGAAATAGACAGATCATCTGAAAGATCCAAGAGAACTGAACCAGTACTAGGACATTGACAGCTGGCATCAAGTAAAGATCTGAGTGGAGTTAAATAGAGCAGCCAGCCAAGGCCTGAACGAGATCAGCTGGAGAAGGAATCTCAGAACCAGCAGCTCCACTCACAGCCACCAGAGGGAGTCCATGAACAGAACTCACCGAAGTACCATTCATAACCACAGGAGGGAGCTCAAGAACAGAATTCACAACAGTTAACACCACATGTGCCTCACAGAAATTTATACCATTTGGCAGTGAAGAAAGAATAATTACATTTTTGCCACTAAAATGTTGTTTTAGCCCCCCAAAATTAATCTCTCAGTCTGTTGTGAAATTTCTCCTGAGTACCCCAATACCCTACATGTAATCTGGAACTACAGTACTCTTGAAGCACAGTGCAAAATTCAGAAGGGAAGCAGCATCATAATTTAGTTCAGATTTTACTTTTACGGTTTGTGGTCACCATGGCCCACTGGGAGAGTGGACTTTGAGGGACCTATGTATTGTAAACTTCCCAAAAGTGATACTATTATAAAAACCGAACTCCTCATATACTTTAAAACTGTTGTCTGGAAATTTTGTAACTCTTCAGTGGCTACACAGGAATTAATGCAAATAAAAAAATATATTTTTACCGCTAAAATCTTGCTTTAGCCCCAAATTTATCACTTTTGCAAGCGGTAACACCAAAAAGTGACCTCACAGTTTGTTACCCACTTTCTTACTAGTGCAGCGATACCCCCACATGTAACCAAAAGTTCTGTTTGGACAAATGGCAAGGCTCAGAGCAGAAGGAGCAATATTTGAATTTTGGAACAGAAATTTGGCTGAAAGATATGATGGGCACCATGTCGTATTCGTAGGGCCCCTATGGTGCGGTGACTAAACAGTAGAAGCCTCCTACAAGTGACCTCATTTTGGAAACTACATCTCCTAAAAGATTTTATCCATGGGTATAGTGAACAGTTTCAACCCATAGGTATGACATTAGGTCGTCATATTGAAAAAGTTCATTTTTTTCACTAAAATCTTGCTTGAGCCCCAAATTTTTGACTTTTGCAAGAGGTAACACCAAAAAGTGGACCCCACAGTTTGTTACTCATTTTATGAGCGTGGTGATGCTCCACATGTAGTAAAAAAGTTCTGTTTGGACAAACAGCAGGGCTAGGAAAGGAAAGAGCGATGTTAGAATTTTGAAACACAAATTGGCTGAAATAGGAGTCAATAGGAAAAATACTTGCTGTTGCCTTTTGTCACTTGACGTTGTCATGCACATGATAGGGCGACAAACACCCGGTGTCCGGGGGCCAAACCCGAACAGTAACATGGACTTCCTGGTGAAGTCTGTGTTCGGTGTCTGTGCCTGAAAAGTAGGTGTTTTCGGTACGGACACCGAACTTTACTGCTTGGGTTCGCTCATCTCTATTTGTGATCCCCTCACAATTTTCCACATTTCTACCTTAATTTGATCCAACACTACATCAGGTTTTCATGCAAACCCTAAAAGTACATAAACTGAACCAACTCCAACAAATGAGTGAAAAATATTAGATTTTGGGCCAGATTCAGTAAAACTTTCACAGCTGAATTCTGGTGTAAAAGCTTTGAAAAGTCGCAAAATTTAGGTGCGATTCGGAGCTGAGACAACTTCAGTTGTATTCATGCCATGAAAATGGGCTGGGCTGTGGTAGGATGGTGGCTTGCTGAAGCAGGGGATGATGTAGGATTTGTGACAAAATTATTATACACCTTGCTATTGAAGTGATCTTTGCTGGTTGATAACTTTTGGGAAAGCTAATAATGGTCTTTAATTTCCTCCATTTGTATATAATCTATCTAATTGTACATTGGTGAACACAAACTGTTTTGAGTTTGTGTCATAATTTTTTCCAGCCTGATAAGCATTAACAACTTTTCTTTTGAGGTCTTCCGAATTTTTTTTGTTCGTGCAATGATACACTTCCATAAACATGTGTTGTGAAGATGATACTTAGATTACATCCTGTACTATAAATATAACACTCACTTCTGATTGTCATCCCATTGATTGAAACACCAGACACTAGTTTTAACTTCAAATCATCTGCTAATCTTAAAGTTTCACATACTTTTACCAAGAAATTACAAAGTTTATTATTGACTCATTTGTTTGATTTGGTTCTGCTTCTGATGTAGTTTTAGGTACAATCAATGCAGAAATATGGAAAATTCTGAAGCGTTCACAAACTTTCAAGCACCAGTGTACATGTGGTACTTTTCCATCCCAGAATTCATGGTACTTTAGGTCTACATAAATATTGCTCACATTCTAAATATGTAATTTTACTGCCCAGCATTATCAAAGGAAATCTGTCAGTAGGATAAACCCTCCAGAGTTGGCATATGCTTCCATTACTTGTTTTAATGAAAGGGGGCATTACTATTGTGAGACATGTAACTTACACAGTACAGTAGAACTGAACTTTGTCTCCTAACAACCACATTTGCTGCAGTTCTCACAGCTCTACTGTATTGTAACAATATTACAACACTGCTTGTGATATGGAAGCTGAAGTACAGAGAGGAACCTGCAGATGTGTCAGGTATAATCATACACAGCTCTGCAGTGTGATCAGAGAGCAGCCATTACTGCTTACTCACACTGGTAACATTCATTTATAATAGCCTTTAGTGGCAGATTCTCCTGCAAATCAGTGACAGACCCCTAGTCACATATAAGAAAACGTGGATTTTTCTTTAATAAGACATTGGATCACAGATATCAATCTATTATTTTATTCAGCTTCCTATGGCCTGCATGCCTATACAGGCAGCTTAAGAGGGTTAATTCTACTGACATATTCCTTTTAATATGGGACTGTATTATAAATGTGCTACTGTTTAATACTGATGTGAAGTGAGCTGATTTTCAAAGAACTCTAAAAAGTATTTACTCTGCTTAAAGGAGTGAAAGCAAAAAATGTTTTTATTGTAGGTACACTTCAACTGTGAGAGACAGAATCTAAAAATAAAAACCAGAAAATCACATTGTATGATTTTTAAATAATCAAATTGCTTTTTATTGCATGATATAAGTATTTGATCACTTACCAACCAGCAAGAATTCTGGCTCTCAGAGACCTGTTAGTTTGTCTTTAAGAAGCCCTCCTACTCTGCACTCATTACTTGTATTAATTTCACCTCCTGCTTGAACTCATTACCTGTATAAAGACACCTATCCACACAATCAATCATGCTCCAACCTCTCCACCATGGCCAAAACCAAAGAACTATCTAAGGACACTAGGGACAAATTTGGAGACCTGAGCAAGGCTGGGATGGGCGACAGGACACTAGTCAATCAGCTTTGTGAGAAGGCAAAAACTGCTGGCACAATTATTAGAAAATGAAAGAAATACAAGATGACTGCAAATTTCCCTCGTGGGGTAAGGATGATTCTGAGAAAAGTCAGGAATCAGCCCAGAACTACATGGGAGGACCTGGTCAATGAGCTGGGGAGAGGATGACCACAGTCTCAAACATTACCATTAGTAACACACTATGTCGTCAGGACACGCAAGTCCCCCTGCTCACGCCCATTAGATGTTCGCCAATAACTATTTGGATGATCCAGAGGGGGCATGGGAGAAGTTCTTGTGGTCAGATGAGAAAAAAATATAACTTTTTGGTATCAACTCCACTTGCCGTGTTTGGAGAAAGAAGAAGGATGAGTACAACCACAAGAACACCATCCCAAATGTGAAGCATGGTGGTGCAAACATCATACTTTGGGAGTGCTTTTCTGAAAAGAGGACAGAACAACTGCACCGTATTGAAAGGAGCATGGATGGGGACATGTATCATGAGATTGTGGCCAACAACCTCCTTCCCTCAAAGAATTGATGATGGGTCATGGCAGGGTCTTCCAGCATGAAAATGACCCGAAACACACAGCTAGAGCAACTAAAGAGTGGCTCCGTAAGAAGCATTTCAGAGTCCTGGAGTGGCCTAGCCTGTCTGACCTGAACCCAATAGAAAATCTTTGGAAGGAGCTGTAACTCAATGTTTCTCATTGACAGCCCAAAAACCTGAAAGATCTGGAAAAAATCTGTATGGAAGAGTGGGCCAAAATCACTGCTACAGTATGTGCAAACTTGACCAAGAACTACAGGAAATGTCTGACCTCTGTAATTGCAAACAAAGGTTTCCATACCAAACATTAAGTTCTGTTTTTCTACTGTATCAAATACTTATTTTATTAAACAAAATGCTAATTAATTATGCAAAAATCATACAATGTAATTTTTTGGATTTTCACAGCTGAAGTGTACCTACGATACAAATTACAGACCTCTCCATTCTTTGTAGGTGGTGTAGTGCAGCGGTGTCCTCACTGTGCAGTGTGCAGTGAAGAGGCAGTGACACAGGAGAGTTTAAAGTGTCACTAAACACAGGTTTAATGTCCAAAATTTGCAAACAAAAAAATTGTATCCTCTGGATTACAGCCGGGAAACAAGACAGTAAGCAAATGCGGCTGTTGCTGAGGGCGACTGGATCACTGCATAATGTTGCAGGGTGCGAGGAGTTCGCTCTGCTTGGTGCTGTGTTCCATCACACAGGCTGAGCTTTTGCAGAGCCATCTGCTCTGCACCTTGCAGACTCCACACTGACACACCCAAACCCTTTACTGCAGTTTTTAACTGGAATCTGTGACCATGGGCCACATGGAAAACCCGGGCCGGGGGAGGAAATGGACCGCCCCACTACCTTCCTGTAGTCCGTTTCAAAATTAAAAGCCATGGCAGGTTTTTTAAATCTGGCTTGTACAAATAGCTTGTCCAAGACCAACACTCACTTTTATACTGCATTGAAATCACAGATATGCCTGTGACTGCTATGCACTCCCATGGCCTCAATATGCTTCATTGGGAATCCTGGAGGACACATAGCGACCCTCGCATGAGACCCCGATCACTGCCTCACACCCCCCCCTCTGTTCAAACTTGTGGAGTTGAACATGGGGTTCTCTCTATTTGATTTATTGTATGGCAGGCACCCAGGGGACTGCTGGACATAGCCAATGAGACGTGTCATCGAGCATGTGGCAAGCATGCAGGACCGGATTGCGGCAGTAAGCCCATAGTAAAGAGCATCTGATGGATGCCCAGGCCATTCAGAGTTGTGTGTGTGATAAAAGAACCACGGTCAGGACCTTTAAAGAAGGAGACCGGGTGTTGGTACTAGTGCCCACCACAGAGAGTAAGCTCATGGCCGAGTGACAGGGGCCATATGAGATACAGGGGAAGGTGGGAGAGGTAAATTATAGAGTTTACCAGCCCAGGAAAAGAAAACCTGAACAACTGTAATCACGTCAACTTGTTGAAAGCGTGGAAAGACCACGAATGTCTGATCGCATAGGCGACCCCAGTTGTACCAATTTTTACTTCTAACGAGGCCGAGTTAGAGGTAAAAATAGTAGACACTCTCTCGAAACAGCAGCGTCAAGAGGTTTGGAAATTAGTCCAAGAGAATGTAGACTTATTCTCGGAATTACTCGGTTGTACCTATGTCATCCAGCATGATATTGTCACGGAGCCTCATGTAAGGGTATGATAGGCCACAGCAAATATAAGTGATGAGACAAAACATAATGCACAGAGGATAGTCACTGATGGAAATGCCTGACCTGGAGATTTCAGAATTATTTCCCATTTGCATCACACTGATAAAAATGATCTTCTAAGTATATAACAGTTTTTGCTGCTGATAAACCATTATTGTGATAGGTATAGAAATATTATTTGCCTTTCATTATAATCTCTTCCCCATCTAAATAACCGGGTTGTTAACACTTGGATTAAAGTAAATTTAACCGTAATCTTACAAGGTTTTCTTATAGAAATATGTTATTGTTTTTTACTTTACTATTCTATCACTTTTCATATTCCACTTTCACTATTACAATATTACAACACAGGTGTGTCACAATTACATAGCGTTTGTAGTAGGTGTGTGTGTCAACAGGTGTGTAACAATCTGAAAAATGTTTGGAGCCAAGTAAACAGAATAAAGTCCATGTGTCAGATACTTTTTGTACTTTTTTTCTCTCTTTTGTAACAGAAATCAATAAATCAGATCCCTTTTGTGCAGGTTTACCCTAAATTGTTATTGTACCATATTTTTTGGACTATAAGACGCACCGGACCATAAGATGCACCTAGGTTTTAGAGGAGAAAAATAGAAAAAAATTGAAGCAAAAAAAGTGATCAATTCTATAAGAATATCTCCTATCCTGGTATATATGGTCTCCTCATCCCCATCCTGATGTGCATGGCTCCCTCATCCCTATCCTGGTATACATGGTCCTCTCATCCCTATCCTGGTATGCATGGCTCCCTCATACCCATCCTGGTATACATGGTCTCCTCATCCCCATCCTGATGTGCATGGCCCCCTCATTCCTATCCTGGTATGCATGGCCCCCTCATTCCTATCCTAGTATGAATGGCCCCCCATCCTCGTTCTGGTATGCATGGCCCCCTCATCCCTATGCTGGTATGCATGCTCCCCCTCATCCCTATTCTGGTATACTTGACCCCCTCATCCCTATCCTGGTGTATATGGCCCTCTCATCCCTATCCTGATATGCATGGTCCCCTCGTCCCCATTCTGGTATGCATGGTCTCCTCATCCCCATTCTGGAATGCATGGCCCCCTCATCCCTATCCTGGTATGCATAGCCACATCCCCATTTCTGGTCTGCATGGCCCCCTTCCCAACCCAGGTCTGCATGGCCCCATCTCTATCCTGGTTTACATGGCCCCCATAATAAAAACATTGAAAAAAACACAAAACATTCTACTTACCTTCCCTGCGCTCCCTCTGACTAGCTGAGTCCTTCTAAGCTCTATGCATAAATAGGAGGTCAATTTTGCCTGTATGAGTCATGAGTCATTGCAAAATTCCCTGGTGTAGGGGGGGATGGAAAGGAGAGAACAGCTGGGTCAGGTGTTGAAGAAAAGAATGATAAATGTAGAGAAAAGAAAAAAGAGACTTACTGTTTCTACATAAGATAACAATTATCTGGGTAGAAAGGCAAAATGAGCAATTGTAATTACACAGTGCTATATAATATGATGATTAAAATATATTAAGAGGATTCAATATATTAAGAGAATAAAAACACTGATGGAAGTGTTTCTATAATAGGCAACAAGTGACCACTTGATGGCATAAGGATCTAAGTGACTTTAACAAGAGCCAAATTTCTCTTGCTAGATGGATCCAAGCAACTCCAAAATGTAAGGTCTTTTCGACTGGTGTGGCTATAGGGTTCAGGTTCCCAATTTTTTGGGGGGTGAAGGCTAGTTCATTTGGTCTTAACTCCCAAAAGAGCTACTGCAGCATAAATTGCTTATTTACCTAACGTTAGGACTCTTTCCAGTCTTGGGAAAATTAAATAATTTAACAGAATAAGTATAAAAATTCAATTTCTGGAAAGATTTGTTTGAACGGATAAAACAATGTCTAAATATCCTCCAGTAACATCTGATTGGCTGAATTTGATTAAAAAGATCAAATGCTTGCAAAATTATTGTAAATAAAGAAAATCAGAGCAGGATAAATTTATATGCTGCACTGTGCAAAAATTTAAGGCTGGTGTGGAAAAAATACTGTAAAGATTAAAAATAATTTCAAATTTAGAAATGTTAATAGTTTTTTTTATAAAAAAAAATAATCTGCAGAGTGAAAAAACAAGAGAGAAATATGAATCAAATCAATATTTGGTGTGACCACCTTTTGCCTTCAAAACAGCATCAATTCTTCTAGGTGCACTTACACACAGTTCTTGGCAGATACTTACCCATGATGGAATGCCATCAGGGAAGCATCTGATTAGCTCCAAATTTATTCAGCAGGAGGCCTACGATCCCCAAACATACAGCCAATGTCATTAACAACTATCTTCAGCATAAAGAAGAACATGGAATCCTGGAAGTGATGATATGGCCCCCACAGAGCCTTGATCTCTGGGATTACATGAAGAGACAGAGGGATTTGCTGAAACCTACATCCACAGAAGGTCTGTGGTTAGTTTTCCAAAATTTTTCAAACAACCTCCCTGCTGAGTTTCTTCAAAAATTGTGTTGAAGTGTACCTAGAATTGATGATTTGATGTTGTTCTGAAGGCAATATATGTTCATATCAAATATTCATTTTATTTAGACTTATCTTTTGTTCATTTACTTTGTATTTTATTGCATTTTTTCCACAGCTGCCTAAAACTTTTACTCAGTATTGTATATATATTTATTTCCTTCTCCACCCTCCTTTTTACTCAGAAGGGATTTGGTGGGGGACGGTTTTGAACAGTGGGTGGGTGATGGGTTTAATCAGGGAAACATACCTTCAATATTATTTTCATTTAATTTCTCATTTTTGTAGTATTGTGTGAGATTTTTATCAGATTCAATATGTATTCATAAATATAAGTAGATAAGTAATATTTTTATGTAAGAGTATAATAAAGATTTCTGAAAAATCAACAAAAATGCTGGTTAGGATAGAGAAGAGGATACTCACCCAGTGCCTCTCAGCTTGCTACAGCCCTGCACTTTGATTGACCGATCACTCCGCACAGATCTACTGAAGAGTAAGCTGTCAATCAAAGCACTGAGCATGAAAAAACAATTCTTCATATGTGGAGGGTGAGCTCCCAACTAACCAACAGATCCCTCAAAAATGGAAGCAATAGAACCCGAATAATTACATATAATCTTTATTCAAGGCTAGACAAACACTTAAAAAAACATTAAAAAGGAGTGTGGACCAGAATGTCCCCATTTCTTCAAAAGGTGTTGACTCACATATGTTGCACAGATATCAATATAATGCTATACCGCCATAAGATAAAAAATATATATGATCACCTATTTAATCTTGATAATGTGTGTGGAACTAAGCCCTACATACAGCTACCATGGTGTTTATATAAATGCCACTAGAACTAGAAGAGAATTTTTATTGTGCAAGCATTTTTCTCTGAATCAGAAGACATGTCACAGAAAAATATAAATATCTAGTCTTAAATTATGTGGGCCAAAGTCCTACAAAGGGATGAAATATGCTAAATATATGAACATCTCAGAAAGTTTAAAGTGCAAAGTAGCATAAGTGCAAAAATGGCATATACGGTAGGTATAAGATCATACAAATAACATTTCTCCATTACTAATCCGTGAGCTTGATGTTAGCGGCCATAAAACAGCTGACATCAACACCACAAATATTAACCCTACTTGCCACCGCCACAGGGTAAGTGGTAAGAGTCGGGCAAAGCGACAGTTTTACTTTTCTGGGGCAGCTATGGGCTGCTATTTTTAGTCTGGGGGGGCAATATTCATGGCCCCTTACCAGCCTGAGAATATCAACCCCAGCTGTCTGCTTTAGCTTGGCTGGTTGTCAAAAATGGGGGGACCCCATGCCATTGTTTTTAATTATTTATTGATTTGATAGCCAGCCATGATAAAGCTGACAGATGAGAGTTGCAGCTCCCAGCTGTCACTTTTGACTGGCTGGTTATCAAAAATACAGGGGAACCCATGCCGGTTTTTTTTACATTATTTATTTATTTAGCATGCAGGAGCAGGCATAAGACTCCTTTCAGCCACTCCCGCTCTCGCTGTTATTAGTGGCAGCAGGCATAGGCTCATGGGAACAGTAGTCCCATCAGCCAACACCAGTGACCGGAGGTAAACTTTATACCTCTGCACTGTCATTTGACAGCATGGGAACCGCGGCTGTCTGACTAGCAGCAATGATTTTACCACTGATCAGAACCAGTATTTGCCACGCTGTCATGCAAACACTGGATGTTCGGGCTCACCATTCAAGTGAACGGGGTCCAGGTACTGTTCTGGCACCCAAACACAAACTTTTTTTAAATGTTCGGCTGAACCTGCCCATCTCTACCCTACACCTCACAACAGTGCATAATGGCCCCCACTAGCCCTTCAAACACTATAATGGCCCCCACACAGCCCTCCTCATAGTATGATGGATCCCACACAAACCTTCATACTGTATAATTGTTTGTATACAGTATAATGGACCCCACATAGCCCTTCAAATATTATATTGGCCCCATAAACCCTTCCATATAGTATAAATCACCCTCCATAATTCTCCATATAGTATAATGCACTCCCCATGGTCATCCATACAATATAATGCACTACCCATGGTCCTCCATACAATATAATGCACCCCCCATGGTCCTTTATACATTATAATTAACCCCCATGGTCTTCCATACAATATAATGAACCCCCATGGTCCTCCATGCAATATAATGCTCTTCCCATGGTCCGGCATAAAATATAATGCACTCCTCATGGTCCTCCATATAATATAATGCACTCCTCATAGTCCTCCATACAATATAATGCACCCACCCTCCATAGTCCTCTATACAATATAATGCACCCCCATTGTCCTCCATACAATATAATGCACCCCCATGGTCCGCTACACAACATACTGCACTCCCCATGGTCCTCCATACAATATAATGAATCCCATGGTCCTCCATACAATATAATGCACCCCTCATGGTCCTCCATACAATATAATGCATCCCCATGGTCTTCCATACAATATAATGCACTCCTCATGGTCTTCCATGCAATATATTGTACCCCCTTTGTCCTCCATTCAATATAATGCACCCGCTGCTCTGACACGTCAGACACCGAGGCAGAATGGTGGAGGTGAAAGAATCTGCAGACACTCCCTCCTCCATCATTATTGCCTGCGCTGACAGCCAGGGGGGTCCCAGTGCGGGTGCTGATGGGCGGAGTGTGGGTGCTGAGAGGTGTAGGGGGGACCCAGTGTGGATGCTGACACTGGGCCCCCTGGCTCACGGGCCCTATAGCAGTCGTGTGGCCTCTCTATATGTCTACACCAATATATTAACAAACACACACATATACTATGAGTGTGTGTGAGTGTGCATGTGTATATACTGTATGTATATACAGTATATATGAGAGATATACACACGTAGTCAAACTTGTTGGTACCCCTCGTTTAATGACAGAAATACCCACAATGGTCACAGAAATAAATTGAATCTGACAAAAGTAATAATAAATAAAAGATCTATGAAAATGAACAAATGAAAGTCAGACATTGCTTTCAAATATGCTTCCACAGAATTAAAAAGAAAAAACTCATGAAATAGGCCTGGACAGAAATGATGGTACCCCTGAAAATAATGTGATAAAAGGGACATGTTAAATCAAGGTGTGTCCACTAACTAGCATCACAGGTGTCTACAATCTTGGAATCAGTGAGTGGGCCTGTATATAGGGCTACAGATACTCACTGTGCTGTTTGGTGACATGGTGTGTATCACACTCAACATGGACCAGAGGAAGCGAAGAGAAGAGTTGTCTCAGGAGATGAGAAAGGAAATTATAGACAAACATGTCAAAGGTAAAAGTTATAAGACCATCTCCAAGCAGCTTGATGTTCCTGTTACTACAGTTGCACATATTATTCAGAAATTTAAGATCCATGGGACTGTAGCCAACCTCCCTGGACGTGGCCACAGGAGGAAAATTGATGCCAAATCAAAGAGACGGAAAATACAAATGGTAACAAAAGAGCCCAGAAAAACTTCTAAACAGATTGAAGGTCAACTTCAAGCTCAAGGAACATTAGTGTCAGATCGCACCATCTGTCGTTGTATGAGCCAAAGTGGACTTCATGGGAGACGACCAAGGAGGACACCATTGTTGAAAAAAAATCATAAAAAAGCCAGACTGGAATTTTCCAACCTACATGTTGACAAGCCACAAAGCTTCTGGGAGAATGTCCTATGGACAGATGAGACAAAAATAGAACTTTTTGGCAAGGCACATCAGCTCTATGTTCACAGATGGAAAAATGAAGCATATCAAGAAAAGAACACTGTCCCTACTGTGAAACATGGAGGAGGCTTGGTTAGGTTCTGGGGCTGCTTTGCCGCCTCTGGCACAGGGTGTCTGGAATCTGTGCAGGGTACAATAAAATCTCAAGACTATCAAGGGATTCTAGAGAGAAATGTGCTGCCCAGTGTCAGAAAGCTTGGTCTCAGTTGCAGGTCATGGGTCTTGCAACAGGATAATGACCCAAAACACACAGCTAAAAACACCCAAGAATGAATAAGAGGAAAATATTGGACTATACTGAAATGGCCACCTATGATGAGCCCTGACCTAAATCCTATTGAGCATCTTTGGAAAGATCTGAAACATGCCATCTAGAAAAGGCAACCTTCAAACAGGAGACAACTGGAGCAGTTTGCTCTTGAGGAGTGGGCCAAAATACCTCTCGAGAGGTGCAGAAGTCTCATTGACAGTTACAGGAATCGTTTGATTGCAGTGATTGCCTCAAAAGTTTTATTTTTATTTTTTAATTCTGTGGAAGCATGGTTGAAAAGCTATGTCTGATTTTCATTTGTTCATTTTCATAGTTCTTTTATTTATTACTTTTGTCAGATTCAAGTTATTACTGTGACCATCGTGGGTTTTTCTGTCATTAAACAAGGGCTATCAATAATTTTGACCACGTGTGTACATAAATTTACATCTATATATACATATACTGTACATATATACTTAAATATATGTATGTGTACCTATGTAGATATATAAGAAGATCCGATGAAAGCAACTTACCAGCTCAATTAATTTTCTGACATCAATCCCCATTTGCTGATACCAGGACATGTTGAAAGAACACTTGTTGTACTCTCCTGCAAGCTCTCTGCTGTTTGGAACAAAGTGGTGGAGTTTCTTCTTCTTTATACTCTTGGTGAAATCACATCCTTTGCCTTACATTACTCCTCAGCAAAAACGCTACAAAAAACAGCAAATACGCAGCAAGTACGCAATCATTTTGATACCTGTATTTTTGTAGCATTTTTTACTGACTTCATTGCAGTCAATGGTTGAAAAAACGCTAAAAGAATTGACATGCTGTAGATTTGAATCTGCACAAAATCTGAAAGTCACAAATAAGCAATGTGTACATGAGACTTCAAGATTCTCATTCACTTTGCTGGCATCAGGAATCCCTTTAGATTTTTTGACAAATTCGGCTGCAAAAATGCAATGTGTGTACATGGCCTTAAAGGTTTGAAAAGTATTTGGACAATTCAGTAACTTTGCGACGCCTACGCAGGCACCTACAGCTCGATTATAGCTTCATTAGCACAAAGCTTCAAACAAGATGATTAAACAAAAATTAAAATTAAAATACTTCACCATCGTTTCTGTAAAAAGGAATAACTATTTTGCTTTACTTCTTAAATCTAGCAGTGCTATTCTGAACAAATGACTATAAGCAAGGTTTATAATCTTTTCACTGCTAGTTTACCATAAACGTACCATATTTTCCGGCGTATAAGACGACTTTTTAACCCTAAAAATTGTCCCAAAAGTCAGGGGTCGTCTTATACGCCGGGTACGGCGTGTGCAGGGAGCGATCCTGGATGTTCCCAGGGTCTGAAGGAGAGGAGACTCTCCTTCAGGCCCTGGGATCCATATTCATGTAAAAAATAAAGAATAAAAAAAAAAATATGGATATACTCACCCCTCCAAGAAGCCTGGCTGTCACCGCTGCAAGCGTCTGCCTCCGTTCCTAAGAATTGCAGAGCGTGAAAGACCTTTGATGACGTCACGGTCAGGTGACCGGTCACATGAGCGGTCACGGACCAATCACAAGACCGCGACGTCATCGCAGGTCCTTCACGCTCTGCAATTCTTAGGAAGGGAGGCAGACGCTTGCAGCGGTGACAGCCAGGCTTCTCGGAGGGGTGAGTATATCCATATTTTTTATTTTTATTCTTTATTTTTTACATGAATATGGATCCCAGGGCCTGAAGGAGAGTCTCCTCTCCTTCAGACCCTGGGAACCACACGCCGTATAAGATGACTGGGCGTATAAGATGACCCCCGTCTTATACAGCAGGCATATCCCAAATTCCATATTTTATATGGAAAAGTTGGGGGTCGTCTTATACGCCCAGTCGTCTTATACACCAGAAAATACGGTAACTTTTTTTTTTTCTAGATTACATTAACTTTTATTTAAAATGTCAAAGTTTACAAAATGCATATATGCAAACCCACAATTTTTTTTAACAAAAATAATTTGCTTTAAAATCTGAGATCTCTTGTGCAGAAAGATGGAATTCCTGAATGGTTGATCGTGACACGGAGGTTTCTAACTGATAAGAGGCCTAACCGAATAAACAAGTACAAGTAGTGTCCTCTTTGGGATACAAGGTTGTTTTAGATAAACTTGAGCTCACCTGGAGCATCAACTACATGTCCTGAAAGTTTAGTAACTTTCACTTGTAGAGTTTGTATCCTCTTCTAAAGCTTGTATTTGTGCCCCTTTCTTGGAAACACACAGGCAAAACATACTTCCCATGAATGTGACCGATGCTTATAACACAGCCATTCCTATGTGGAAATGGACCACTGGGGTTGAAACCTACATGAATTAGTATCATCAGTGTGCAACTTTATAGAAAACAATAGTTTTAATGACTTGCATGCTAGATTATGGAAAATAAAGCAGAATCATAATAATGATACACTAGTCAGAGAAGAAGAACAAGGGAAGAAGAATGGTGAGTGGATAACATATTTTACAATGGAATATGTAAAACCTATATGATAATTATAATGACTCATGACAATGACTCATTAAGAAGCCAAGTATGCATTAAAGATTCCGTTCATTTAGGAGTAATGAAAGGCTTACCTTTCTTGTAGGCCCACAGGCTTCATCTTAAATGGGGAGGGCCCTGCAGAAACTGGAAGTTTAAGCTCAAAGGTGCCTGGGCACTGTGGGTCCACAACAACATTCACAGCTTTGGGAATAGGATCAGGATGGACCATACTGCTCGAATGCTTTGCCTCTGACTGTGAAGGCTGAACCGAAAGCGGCGACAGGTGTATCTCTTGTTTTTTTTTGTCCTGACTCAATGAAAACTGGATCTTTTCTTTTAATCTGTAGAGTACCTACATAGATAGAAACTAAAGAGTATCAACAATTTTCTCCTCCTACTGTATAAACAAAGCCTGAGCAAACACACAAAAACCAAAGCTGTGAATTCAGAAAAAGCTCCATAATTTGTTCTGTGGGAGGTTTGCTTTCTACATTATAAGGTTTATTTATTGTTTCTGTTTATACAAACTGATCATGGCCGTAAAGTTGGCAATACAGAATGCCTTCATAAGAAGGAAAATACATATAACAATAAAATTAAATTGTACTGCTAACAAAATACAGAAAATATTGTTATTATTCTATGTTTAGTTATTGTTTTTGCCACTTAAAATGTGCATCTCCATAATAAATAACAGACATGTCATATACTGGATATTACAATAGCGTGCATTTACAAGTAAGTCCAACACAACAATAATGGAATGGAGCATTTATACAGACCAAGAAGGTAAGTTCATAAGAACACTCGTTCTCAATTATGGGCTTTTGTGAACATGCGATAATCATTGTTCATCCGGTGATGGAATCATTTATGCTAGCATTATTCCTGTCTCCTCTACGAGCGATAATTACTGCAAGAATCTTCTGTGCTCAGCTTTGTTTGCAACCAAACTAAAGGGACTAGCAAATAAATTCTGGATCTATAATCTGACAATGGGACAATCGGAGTGTCCACATACACATTAGATGGTCAGCCGATTCCACCGAAATCGGCACAAGTGAACAATGTACAGTTAAAACATTTGTCAACACTTTGCATAACAAGCTGTTAAGATTTGATCTAATAATTAAACTCTAAAAAAATATATAATCTAATCCTGTCCATTCTAACCTCAGTTGTCATCAATTTGACCTGTCCTTGCTCAAAATTGCAGAGGACCTCGGAATTGTCGCTGCTGATGAGCTTTGAAGCACAACTCCAGGTTTTTTTTAAAATTTTACAGCTGGAGTGGTGTCACTAATCTACAGTGGGGAAAATAAGTATGTGCAAATTTTCACACCTACAAAGAATGGAGATGTCTGTAATTTGTATCACATGAACACTACACCTGTGAGAGACAGAATTAAAAAAAGAAAAACCCATAAAATCACATTGTATGATTTTACAATAATCACATTGAATTTTATTGGATGAAATAAGTATTTGATCACCTACCAACCAGCAAGAATTCTGGCTCTCACAGACCTGTTAGTTTTTCTTTAAGGAGCCCTCCTACTCTGCACTCATTACCTGTATTAATTGCACCGATTTGAAACTCATTACCTGAATAAAAGACACCTATCAATATACTCAATCATACTCCAACCTCTCCACCAAGTCAAAGACCAAAGAGCTAAGGACAGAATTGTAAACCTGCGCAAGGCTGGAATAAGCTGCAGGACAATAGGCAAGCAGCTTGGTGAGAAGGAAACAACTGTTGACACAATTATTAGAAAATGGAGGAAACACAAGATGACTGTCAATCTTCCTCGGTCTGGGGCTCCATACAAGATCTCTACTCGTGGGGTAAGGATGATTCTGAGAAAGGTCAGAAAACAGCCCAGAATTACATGGGAGGACCTGGTTAATGACCTGAAGAGAACTTGGACCACAGTCTCAAACATTACAGTTAGTAACACACTACACCATCACGGATTAAAATCCTGCAGAGCACACAAGGTCCCCCTGCTCATGCCAGCACATGTGAAGGCACATTTGACGTTCACCAATGACGATCTGGATGGAGAGATGGATGGAGAGATGGATTCAGAGGAGGTCTCGGAGAAAGTCATGTGGCCAGATGAGACCAAAATAGAACTTTTTGGTATCAACACCACTTGCCATGTATGGACACAGAAGAAGGATGAGTGCAACCCCAAGAACACTGTTCCAAAGTGTGAAGCATGGTGGGGGAAACATCATACTTTGGGGGTGCTTTTCTGCAAAGTGGACTGGATGACGGCACCGTATTGAAAGGAGGATGGATGGGGTCATGTATCGCAAGATTTTGGCCAACAACCTCCTTCCCTCAGTAACAGCATTGAAGATGGGTCATGGCTGGGCCTTCCAGCATGACAATGACCAGAAAAACACAGACAGGGCAACTAAGGAGTGGCTCCGTAAGAGGCATTTCAAGGTCCTGGAATGGCCTAGCCAGTCTCCAGACCTGAACCCAATGCAAAATCTTTGGAGCGAGCTCAAACTCAATGTTGCCCATTGACAGCCTCGAATATCTGTATGGAGGAGTGGGCCAAAATCCTTGCTGCAGTGTGTGCAAACTTGATCAAGAACTACATGAAATGTTTGACCTCTGTAATCACAAATGTTTCTTCACCAAACATTAAGTTCTGTTTTTCTATTGTAACAAAACACTTATTTTATGGAATAAAATTCAACTATGAGAGACAGAATCTTAAAAAAGATTCACAAAATCACATTGTCTGATTTTGACGTAATTTGTTTTCAACATTCTGTCTCTCATAGTTGAATTGTACCTACAATAAATGTTACAGACCTCTCCATTCTTTGCAGGTGAGAAAACTTGCAAAATCTGCAGTGCATGAAATACTTATTTTCTCCACTGTAAGTTCCCTGCCTCTAGTAGTATACATTCACGCCACCGCCTTCTTCTGTTCTTGACGCCACTCCAGTCGTCTTCTGTAGTTTGTGATCTGCCATATCGCTTCAATGTTTGCTCAGCGGACCGGAAGTCAGTTGTCAATGTAAATCCAGAGCCAGAAAAGAGACTTTTATTGAGAGCATGTGACTGCTACCTCAGTCTTCTGGTCAGACGTCCGAAAATGCTTTCACAATGTGGTGATTAGCGAGCGGTCCAGAAGACTGCGGCTGGTAAGCATATTATAGGGGCAGGGAACGTGGATTAGTGTTACCAGTCAGGTGGTGAAATAAAAAAAACACTGGAGTTTTGCTTTGTAGTGACTTTATCATCCATATTTTTTTACCAATTAAACGGAAGCAGTCAAATATTTCAAATCACAGACAGACAGCATGAACCAGAGCCTGGATGCATGATTGCTGCCAGATATAGTTTTCTATTAAACCCTCCTGCATTTCAGAGAAACTATAGTTTGGTGCTGGGCTAGTCTCAACTCTGCTTATGGTCAGCTCAAATTATCATTTGAAATACCAAAGATTTTCAGAGAAAAACATACCTCATTGCAATCATGCAGCCAGAATCTGATTCATGCTTCAAGTGGCTTAGACAGCATGAATCAAGTCACAGGTTCCCTTTAAAACTCAACGACCAATGACAGACATAGCACTACATGGAAGGGTGTCAGTTTAGTGCCGACAGTTGTTAGTGACAGCTGAGCGGCACGGGAAGAGGTGCAGAGAACCATGTCGCTGGTCCCCGCACCCAGATCGCTGTGATCAGTCATGTTCTTTCCATTTGATGATAAAGAGTTTGATGATTTTCCGAGGAATCATCAGAGATTGGGATAAAACATTTATAATCCAACCCTGACTTGTACTTCTAAACAACTTTGTCCCTGACGTGTTTGGATATCTCATTGGTCTTCATGGTGTTGTTTGGTTATTGGTGCATCTTGCTTAATGGTATTGCAGTTGCAGCCTTTGTGGCCTTTCAGAAAAGGTGTGTATATACTGACAAACCATGTGACACTTAGACTGCACATAGGTGGACTTCATGTCACTAATAGTGTTGAGCGATACCGTCCGATACTTGAAAGTATCGGTATCGGAAAGTATCGGCCGATACCGGCAAAGTATCGGATCTAATCCGATACCGATACCCGATACCAATACAAGTCAATGGGACTCAAGTATCGGACGGTATCCCTGATGGTTCCCAGGGTCTGAAGGAGAGGAAACTCTCCTTCAGGCCCTGGGATCCATATTAATGTGTAAAATAAAGAGTTAAAATAAAAAATATTGCTATACTCACCTCTCCGACGCAGCCTGGACCTCACCGAGGGAACCGGCAGCGTTCTTTGCTTAAAATGCGCGCTTTTCCTTCCTTCCGTGACGTCACGGCTTCTGATTGGTCGCGTGCCGCCCATGTGGCCGCGACGCGACCAATCACAGCAAGCCGTGACATAATTTTCAGGTCCTTCTAGGCATTCAGTATTTTAAAATTACGTTCCGGCTTTGTGATTGGTCGCGTCGCGGTCACATGGGCGACGCGACCAATCACAAGCCGTGACGTCACGGGAGGCAGGAAACGCGCATTTTTAAAATTACGTCACGGCTTGTGATTGGTTGCGTGCCGCCCATGTGACCGCGATGCGACCAATCACAGCAAGCCGTGACGTAATTTCAGGTCCTGAATGCCTATTTCTGCATTCAGGACCTGAAATTACGTCACGGCTTGCTGTGATTGGTCGCGCCGCGGTCACATGGGCGGCACGCAACCAATCACAAGCCGTGACGTAATTTTAAAAATGCGCGCGTTTCCTGCCTCCCGTGACGTCACGGCTTGTGATTGGTCGCGTCGCCCATGTGACCGCGACGCGACCAATCACAAAGCCGGAACGTAATTTTAAAATACTGAATGCCTAGAAGGACCTGAAAATTACGTCACGGCTTGCTATGATTGGTCGCGTCGCGGCCACATGGGCGGCACGTGACCAATCAGAAGCCGTGACGTCACGGAAGGAAGGAAAAGCGCGCATTTTAAGCAAAGAACGCTGCCGGTTCCCTCGGTGAGGTCCAGGCTGCGTCGGAGAGGTGAGTATAGCAATATTTTTTATTTTAATTCTTTATTTTACACATTAATGTTGTTTCAATACCGATACCCGATACCACAAAAGTATCGGATCTCGGTATCGGAATTCCGATACCCGCAAGTATCGGCCGATACCCGATACTTGCGGTATCGGAATGCTCAACACTAGTCACTAAGCATGTGACCTATCAAGGTAATTGCTTACACTAGAATTTTTTGGAGCTTCATCTCAAAAGAGGTGAATACATAAGCACATGCCAATTTTTAGTTATTTGATCCCATAAATTTAACTTATGCCTATATTTTTCTCACTTTCCCAACTTAGACTATTTAGTGCTGATGCATCACACACAAATTGGATTCCAAAAACATTTAAACCCAGGTTATAATGTAACAAAATAGGTGAATACTTTTGGAAGCAACTGTACATGTATACAGAATGATCATTAGAATAATTGTTCTGTGCACATAAAATATCATGTTTGTATGTTCGGTAGGTGATTGCTGGCCTATCTAATCAGGAAACAAGCATTTATAGGAACACACCCTCACTAAAGAAAAACTCACATTAAAGTTTTTATCCTCTTAATATATTGCTATCATCATATTATATAGCACTGTGTACTTATAATTGCCATCTTCAACTCCTGACCCAGCTGTTTCCTTCCCCCCTACACCCCACCAGGGACTTTTGCAGTGACTTATGACTCATGCAGGGAAAACTGACCTCCTGTTTCTACAAAGAGCTTAGAAGGATTCAGCTAGTAAGTTTTTAATCACATGATGCCATAGACCTAATGGAAAAGAGAAGAATTAGCTGGGTAAAAAGGCAAAATGAGCAATTGTAAGTATGTAAGGATGAAGACAGGGCTGTAGGTGCCTGCATCATGCTGCACCGGAACTGCTGAGGCTGCATCTCATGTTGCCCCTGGGGAAAGAATAGGGGACAGGACAGGCCCCATGACCCGGGAAGAGGGAGCGTGACTAAGACAGGCAGTGAGGAGAACGTGCACGAAGAAACAGTTTTTCCAGCCAGCAGCGCGAGCAGAAGTAGGCGTGCGTCATGCTCCACAAAGTGACAGGCCGCGCAGCAGAGATAAGAACCACAGAGCACAGAACCAGAACAGCTGCGTGAGAGACTTACTGCATGAGAGACTTTCTGGTATTGGGGACACGCAGAGCAGCGCGCAGCCAGGTGAGCAGCGTGCTCCATCCTCTGAGCACTAGTGCCGCGACGTGCTGCATTGTTTGGTCCCTGCCACCTCCAGCGGGACCGCTGAAGAGAGAAGTGCCGTGCACTCAGTAGCTGCCAGAGCCAGAAGTGCCGTGCACCCAGTGACTGTGAGTACCGCGCACATGCAGAGGACAGAAGGCCGAATACCGGACAGACTTTTGTGGCCTAACCTGCCACTTGCTTCCCACCCATTTACGTTTGACTCTGAGAGTGCCGCGACCTTGTTTGTTTCCACAGCACGTGCTTATGGACAAGGGGCTCAGCAGAAGGTACCGGAGACCGACAGAAGACGGACCATCACTTAAAGTACCCTATCTGAGGACATTGCCTGCCCATTGCTACCCCTATTACCCCTCCTTTAACCATTAACTTCCCTGTGAGGAGTGAATACCTTGTTTTATTAAATTGTTACATGTTGTTAACCCTTGCTCTGCCTCCTGTCTGTCACTGCATCCCGCAACCTGCTTACAAGTACACAGTGCTATATAATATGATGAATGCAATATATTAAGACGTGTTGATGTGAGGAGGAGTGCTTCTTTAGTGGCCTGTTTAAATGGGCCCTAAGTCGTAGTGAGCTAATGCAAGTCTGGGAAGTGGAAGTCTATTTTGTAACTGAAAAGAGTGGTGTTACTCTGGGTGAAGTTCCACATATCTTGCCTTCACCCTAAATGTACATTTACTAAATCTACATTTAGGGTGAAGGCAAAATGTCTGGAGCTTCACCCAGAGTAACACCATTTTTTTCAGTTACAAAATGTCTGCAGGATAATACTAAACAGTTTGTTTGCTGCCTGAGACCATGGGGACAATTAGGAGTTGTAAACCTAAAACAGTAACATCTTGTTATTTTCTAAAAAAAAAATAAATGATCATTTATCCTTTGCTAGCCATGACCCCTAAATCTCACTGCTGGCTTACTATTTTATTTTTCTAATTTTATTGTGTAGTTAACACTAATTTTATCAGTACTAGTGTTTTAATATCGTAAATGTAATTGGTTATGTTCAAAATGTATACCTAAAAACATAACTTTGTCGATCACAGCTACAGAAAAAGAAATCTGAAAACTATTGTTCATCTTTAAAACTATACACAACGGATTTAATTAATTTAATGAACAATACAAGTCTTCAGTGTTTTGTCCAAGGTAATCCTTTATTGTCTTTATTGCCTTTGATGATAAAGAAGGACTATGCATGCTGTGCTTTGTGCAATGTTTTCAGTTTACTTGTGTATGTAGGTGGAAGGTACGCCTCGCAAACTGGATTTATTATGTACCATTTGAAAGCAATCGCCCACTGCATGGCAATGGCTGTGTTGTTCATTCAATACACCCAAGTCATCCTCTAACTAGACATCATGCAGCTCAGCATCCTCTATTTTTAGACCTCTGTCTTTAACCTTTTCAGGTACTTTGTTTTTCTGTACAACTGATGACTGCTGAAGCAGAACTTATAAAAACTTTAGAAACTTTAGATCAGATTTTCACACTAGTCCTAAAAGAGAAAAAAATTAAACAAATGAGTCAAAAATACAAGACCATGATTTTTTTAATTGAAGTAAATGATCCAATATAACGTGTTTAAGTGGCAAAGTTATGTGAACTATCGCTTTCAGTATCTGGTTTATACCCTTTGTGCAGCAATAAATGCATCTAAACATTTCCATTTTTTTTAGTTTCTGATTAGTCCTTCACAGTGGCTTGAAGAAATTTTAGCCCATTACTCCCTACAAAACAGCATCAATTCTGTTTTATGGGTGGGTCTGCTCTATGAACTGCTCGCTTCAGGCCCTTCCACAACATTTCCAATATCTGCAGGTTGGTCGCATTATTTTACATGACAGATTCCCTTTAAATTCTGCTATAAATTTCTGACAGTGGCATTTACAACATGCCGCCTAGGAGTGAGCCAGCCGTTCCACTCGCCAATAGCACCCTCCTTGATATAATTGAGGTGTCGATGGCTTGCCATGCAGTACTCCGGTGAAGGCAAGCCTATAATAAGCATCACTGCTTCAGTAAAAATCCAATCTATTAAAATATAAGATTAATTAACTTCAGAATTAATCGTCGGAAGGGCACATCCCTTCGAAACGCGTTGGTAGCCCTTTTTGCCCTCTACGCAGCTCCGTAGCTCTGTGACGTCACATTGGAGCACACGCCAGCAGACGCTGGCGGCCATTTTTTTCCAGCCGTAACCAGGGATGCCACCGGCCAGGGCTCCTCTGGTAAGGCTCAGCCGCCTGCACCCCTCGCCACTCCACCTCTGCTCTCCCGGCTTCCAGCTGCACAGCCGCATGCAGCGATTGTATCATCTGGGCACAGACACAGCCTTGGTGGGGTAAGTGTCTTATCGTATAGGTGCACACGGCTACACCATTGTCGCACTCAGTGGGCTTTATTAGCCGTGCAAGGACGTTTATATTACATCGTTTTCTTACCACTACTTAGCGCATTGCTGTAGATATCTGGTTAAGTGCAAATACGTGTTGGTTGCGCTCATATGTTTATTGGCATCTCTATCTATATCCCCTAAGCACAGTATCTGTTATTTGTCTTTTGTAGAATGACTTTTCTGCTTTTGGTTGTTGTCCTTCTGTCCTTTCAAGATTCAGTTCATGTACAGATGTCCTTCCTGAGATTTTGAAGGACAGGATTCAAAATTCATTGTTCCATCAATGATACATGACGCCCTAGCCTAGATGTAAGCCCAAACCATGAGACTACTACCAAAGTGTTTCACAGATGGCATGAGTTTTTTATGCTGTAATGCATTTTTTTCTCCAAACATTATGCTTCTAATTTAAACCAAAAAACTTTATTTTGGATTCATCCATTTATAAAACATTGTTCTGATAGCTTTCTGACTTGTCCACATGAATCTTTAGCAAACTGCAGATGCACAGCAAATTTCTTGTTAGAAAAAAAGTGGCTTTCTTCTTGGAATCTTGCCATGCATACCACCGTTATTCAGTATTCTGCTGATGGTAGACTCACGAACATTAACATTAGCTAAGGCTGGGAGATGCCTTTAGTTACTTAGACATTACCTTGTGTTCTTTTCTGTCCTCTGGACTAATATACGCCTTGCTGTTGGAGTAATCTTTCTTGGTTGAAAGAAAGAAATAATATAATAAATAATGGTTTTTAATAACCTCTATTTGTACACAATCTGTCTTGACTGTGGACTGGTGGCGTTCAAACTCTTTAGAGTTTGTTTTGTAAACTTTTCCAGCCTGATTAGCATTAGCAACTCTAGAAGTCTACATTTGTTCCTACTTTGATACATTTCCACAAACATGTTGTGAAGATCAAAATCAAAATTTGATAGATCCTGGTTCTTTAAATGAAACAGGTTGCCCACTCACACCTTATTGTTATCTCATTGACTGAAGACACCAACTTTATTTACACCTTTAAATTATCTGCCAATAATAATGGTTAAAATACTTTTGCCATTCACAAACTGGTAATATTAGATCATTTTCCCCAAAGAAAAAAATTACAAAGTCTAATATTTTTACTCATTTGTATTTTTTAGTTAATTTTATCTACTTTTAGGACTTGTGTGAAAATTTGATGCCATCTTAGGTCAAATGTATGCAGAAATAAGAAAAATTATGAAGGATTCACAAACTTTCAAGCACAATTGTAATGTATCTTTTAATGGAAAAGTTTGTAAAAAGCATTTCAAATTTGAATTTTATAATTTACGAGTACACACAAGTTACTAATTAATAATTTTTATGTTAGCTATTTTCTTATGCACAGACCAAATATGGTAAAACTTTGTAACAAATGTCATAAATATAATATATCTAAAACATCTATATACCCTACTCAACAATGAAATTGCAACAAGAAGGAAAAGTCATGGAATTAAGGAAATCACAGGAGCTATAAGCATGTTAATGCTGAAAAATGGAAACAACATTTTCAAAAAATCTTGATTTATTTGGTTTTTCCTCAATTCAAGCCTCTCTCCTTGGTATTGAGACCATATTGGAAATGCCATGAAGAGAACTTCATGAAAAATGTTTCACGGCTCCTACTCCTACGATTATTGTGCGGGGTGGCATAATGTACAATAGCCGTAACACTCCAATCTTCATTTCAAGTATACTAAAACAGCTCGATATTATATTAATATGTTGGTGAAACCAGTCGTACGACTATTTCTCCAAAATGCCATTTTCCAACATGACTACTGCTGCTACTACTGTGAGCAGCTTGCATGTCCTACACGTGCTACTTTGGCCTACAGCATTTTTGGACTTGTCTGCCATCGAGCACATTTGGGGCATCATTGGTTGGCAATTGCTGTCTCCTGCAATATATTCAAATGGTACAACTTCCCACCTCTGATTGCTGTCTCATCTGCTGCAATAGACTCTAATGGTATAAATTCCCTCTGCTTGCTGTCTCCTGCAATATATTCAAATGGTACAACTTCCACCTCTGATTGCTGTCTCATCTGCTGCAATAGACTCTTAAAAATTCCCTCTGCTTGCTGTCTCCTGCAATATATTTTAAATGGTAAAACTTACCACCTTTTATTGCTGTCTCATTTGCTGCAATAGACTCTAATGGTAAAAATTGCCTTTGCTTGCTGTCTCCTGCAATATATTCAAATGGTAAAAATTCCCTCTGCTTGCTGTCTGCTGTCTGTCATCTGCCACCCTACCATCTAGCAACATATTTTAATGTGCCTGCTTAATGATTGGTATAATTCATTTGTTGCATTGTACGTTTTACTCACTGTTTGATGTATACCCATGACTGTGGTCACTCTAGATATTATCTGGTTGAAGGTGTTATAGCATATAGATGTTGCCAGGCACAATGTGTTTGATCATTTAATCACCCCCTGGTGTGCTGGCCCCAGCTGCCAAATTATCCCCAACTAGAGTTGAGCGACTTTCATTTTTTTAAGATCGAGTCGGGTTTTGTGAAACCCGATTTTGTCCAGAGTCGAGTCGAGTGCAGTCGGCCGATTATCGCTAAAAGTCGGGGATCGACCGAAACACGAAACCCAATGCACGTCAATGGGGAAGCATAGTCGGCAGTGAGTGGAGGCCAGGAAAACACCTACAGTGCCCATTTTAATGCCAAAAACATCCATTCTTGTTTCTGAAGCTTGTCAATCTTAATTAACTTTATAATAATAGTTGGGCATAGGGAATTGGGGGTCATTTGGCAAAAGTTGTGGGGGGAGTAGGGCCGGCTCAAGTTTTTCGTGGGCCCAGGAAATGCGGACTACGTCACGGCGGTGTTGCAGGGAAAGGTAAGTATTTCAACGTTGCAAGTGCTGTGATCCTGAGCAAGCAGGGGGGGCCCACTCGTTCGCATTGGCACTGGCACAGGGCCCCTCAAAGTACAGCAATGTGTGTTTGCATGGCGGGGGCGCCTCCCACCAGCAGCGACACTTTTGCGTACTCTGAGGGGCCCTGTGCCAGTGACGTCGCCAACGAGTATGCCCCCCCACCTGATGAAGGAACCTGCACTTTCATCTGCACCTTCCTCTCTGTCCCTGTGTAAGGTGGTATAACATGCGGGAAGGGGAACCTTACTTTCAGCAGGGTCAGATTCTGGCTGTGTAGAGTATAAGGGGAATGTAGTGGTCTAGGTCAATGTACCAGCAGACTCATCTAGCAGTGGCTGGGCAATGGGCAGGATGAGGAGGAAACAGATATAGGGCCAAAGAATAAAGTAGGCTAAATGCAGTTCAAAATTGGTAACAGGACTAAACAGGCGGCATTGCTTTGTTCAGTGGAGTAGCAAACCCAAGAGCAGCAGACACTGTTTCAAGGGCATAACCACACTAGTAGGCCAAATGCAGTTTAATATCTGATAGTATAGGGCGAAAGCCAGAATGTGGAAGCTCAGCTTTGTTCAGTTGAGGACAACACCAGGCAGGGGCAGACAGACACCTTTAGTAGGCCGGAACAGCCAATTGCATTTTTAAAAATGGTAATTTGGAACTGAAGGTTGAAGCTCAGCTTTATTCAGTTGAGGACAACACCAGGCAGGGGCAGACAGACACCTTTAGTAGGCCGGAACAGCCAATTGCATTTTTAAAAATGGTAATTTGGAACTGAAGGTTGAAGCTCAGCTTTATTCAGTTGAGGACAACACCAGGCAGGGGCAGACATTCACCTTTAGTAGGCCGGAACAGCCAATTGCATTTTTAAAAATGGTAATTTGGAACAGAAGGTAGAAGCTCAGCTTTATTCAGTTGAGGACAACACCAGGCAGGGGCAGACATTCACCTTTAGTAGGCCGGAACAGCCAATTGCATTTTTAAAAATGGTAATTTGGAACAGAAGGTTGAAGCTCAGCTTTATTCAGTTGAGGACAACACCAGGCAGGGGCAGTCAGACACCTTTAGTAGGCCGGAACAGCCAATTTTTTAAAAAAACAGCAGTTAGTAAGAGGCAGAAGGTAGAAGCTCAGCTTTATTCAGTTGAGGACAACACCAGGCAGGGGCAGACAGACACCTTTAGTAGGCCGGAACAGCCAATTGCATTTTTAAAAATGGTAATTTGGAACTGAAGGTTGAAGCTCAGCTTTATTCAGTTGAGGACAACACCAGGCAGGGGCAGACATTCACCTTTAGTAGGCCGGAACAGCCAATTGCATTTTTAAAAATGGTAATTTGGAACAGAAGGTAGAAGCTCAGCTTTATTCAGTTGAGGACAACACCAGGCAGGGGCAGACATTCACCTTTAGTAGGCCGGAACAGCCAATTGCATTTTTAAAAATGGTAATTTGGAACTGAAGGTTGAAGCTCAGCTTTATTCAGTTGAGGACAACACCAGGCAGGGGCAGACATTCACCTTTAGTAGGCCGGAACAGCCAATTGCATTTTTAAAAATGGTAATTTGGAACAGAAGGTTGAAGCTCAGCTTTATTCAGTTGAGGACAACACCAGGCAGGGGCAGACAGACACCTTTAGTAGGCCGGAACAGCCAATTGCATTTTTAAAAATGGTAATTTGGAACAGAAGGTAGAAGCTCAGCTTTATTCAGTTGAGGACAACACCAGGCAGGGGCAGACAGACACCTTTAGTAGGCCGGAACAGCCAATTTTTTAAAAAAACAGCAGTTAGTAAGAGGCAGAAGGTAGAAGCTCAGCTTTATTCAGTTGAGGACAACACCAGGCAGGGGCAGACAGACACCTTTAGTAGGCCGGAACAGCCAATTGCATTTTTAAAAATGGTAATTTGGAACAGAAGGTTGAAGCTCAGCTTTATTCAGTTGAGGACAACACCAGGCAGGGGCAGACAGACACCTTTAGTAGGCCGGAACAGCCAATTTTTTAAAAAAACAGCAGTTAGTAAGAGGCAGAAGGTAGAAGCTCAGCTTTATTCAGTTGAGGACAACACCAGGCAGGGGCAGACAGACACCTTTAGTAGGCCGGAACAGCCAATTGCATTTTTAAAAATGGTAATTTGGAACTGAAGGTTGAAGCTCAGCTTTATTCAGTTGAGGACAACACCAGGCAGGGGCAGACAGACACCTTTAGTAGGCCGGAACAGCCAATGGCATTTTTAAAAATGGTAATTTGGAACAGAAGGTAGAAGCTCAGCTTTATTCAGTTGAGGACAACACCAGGCAGGGGCAGACATTCACCTTTAGTAGGCCGGAACAGCCAATTGCATTTTTAAAAATGGTAATTTGGAACAGAAGGTTGAAGCTCAGCTTTATTCAGTTGAGGACAACACCAGGCAGGGGCAGACAGACACCTTTAGTAGGCCGGAACAGCCAATTGCATTTTTAAAAATGGTAATTTGGAACAGAAGGTAGAAGCTCAGCTTTATTCAGTTGAGGACAACACCAGGCAGGGGCAGACAGACACCTTTAGTAGGCCGGAACAGCCAATTTTTAAAAAAAACAGCAGTTAGTAAGAGGCAGAAGGTAGAAGCTCAGCTTTATTCAGTTGAGGACAACACCAGGCAGGGGCAGACATTCACCTTTAGTAGGCCGGAACAGCCAATTGCATTTTTAAAAATGGTAATTTGGAACAGAAGGTTGAAGCTCAGCTTTATTGAGTTGAGGACAACACCAGGCAGGGGCAGACAGACACCTTTAGTAGGCCGGAACAGCCAATTTTTTAAAAAAACAGCAGTTAGTAAGAGGCAGAAGGTAGAAGCTCAGCTTTATTCAGTTGAGGACAACACCAGGCAGGGGCAGACAGACACCTTTAGTAGGCCGGAACAGCCAATTGCATTTTTAAAAATGGTAATTTGGAACTGAAGGTTGAAGCTCAGCTTTATTCAGTTGAGGACAACACCAGGCAGGGGCAGACATTCACCTTTAGTAGGCCGGAACAGCCAATTGCATTTTTAAAAATGGTAATTTGGAACAGAAGGTAGAAGCTCAGCTTTATTCAGTTGAGGACAACACCAGGCAGGGGCAGACATTCACCTTTAGTAGGCCGGAACAGCCAATTGCATTTTTAAAAATGGTAATTTGGAACAGAAGGTTGAAGCTCAGCTTTATTCAGTTGAGGACAACACCAGGCAGGGGCAGTCAGACACCTTTAGTAGGCCGGAACAGCCAATTTTTTAAAAAAACAGCAGTTAGTAAGAGGCAGAAGGTAGAAGCTCAGCTTTATTCAGTTGAGGACAACACCAGGCAGGTGCAGACAGACACCTTTAGTAGGCCGGAACAGCCAATTGCATTTTTAAAAATGGTAATTTGGAACTGAAGGTTGAAGCTCAGCTTTATTCAGTTGAGGACAACACCAGGCAGGGGCAGACATTCACCTTTAGTAGGCCGGAACAGCCAATTGCATTTTTAAAAATGGTAATTTGGAACAGAAGGTAGAAGCTCAGCTTTATTCAGTTGAGGACAACACCAGGCAGGGGCAGACATTCACCTTTAGTAGGCCGGAACAGCCAATTGCATTTTTAAAAATGGTAATTTGGAACTGAAGGTTGAAGCTCAGCTTTATTCAGTTGAGGACAACACCAGGCAGGGGCAGACAGACACCTTTAGTAGGCCGGAACAGCCAATTTTTTAAAAAAACAGCAGTTAGTAAGAGGCAGAAGGTAGAAGCTCAGCTTTATTCAGTTGAGGACAACACCAGGCAGGGGCAGACATTCACCTTTAGTAGGCCGGAACAGCCAATTGCATTTTTAAAAATGGTAATTTGGAACAGAAGGTAGAAGCTCAGCTTTATTCAGTTGAGGACAACACCAGGCAGGGGCAGACATTCACCTTTAGTAGGCCGGAACAGCCAATTGCATTTTTAAAAATGGTAATTTGGAACAGAAGGTTGAAGCTCAGCTTTATTCAGTTGAGGACAACACCAGGCAGGGGCAGACAGACACCTTTAGTAGGCCGGAACAGCCAATTGCATTTTTAAAAATTGTAATTTGGAACAGAAGGTAGAAGCTCAGCTTTATTCAGTTGAGGACAACACCAGGCAGGGGCAGACAGACACCTTTAGTAGGCCGGAACAGCCAATTTTTTAAAAAAACAGCAGTTAGTAAGAGGCAGAAGGTAGAAGCTCAGCTTTATTCAGTTGAGGACAACACCAGGCAGGGGCAGACAGACACCTTTAGTAGGCCGGAACAGCCAATTGCATTTTTAAAAATGGTAATTTGGAACAGAAGGTTGAAGCTCAGCTTTATTCAGTTGAGGACAACACCAGGCAGGGGCAGACAGACACCTTTAGTAGGCCGGAACAGCCAATTTTTAAAAAAAACAGCAGTTAGTAAGAGGCAGAAGGTAGAAGCTCAGCTTTATTCAGTTGAGGACAACACCAGGCAGGGGCAGACAGACACCTTTAGTAGGCCGGAACAGCCAATTGCATTTTTAAAAATGGTAATTTGGAACTGAAGGTTGAAGCTCAGCTTTATTCAGTTGAGGACAACACCAGGCAGGGGCAGACAGACACCTTTAGTAGGCCGGAACAGCCAATGGCATTTTTAAAAATGGTAATTTGGAACAGAAGGTAGAAGCTCAGCTTTATTCAGTTGAGGACAACACCAGGCAGGGGCAGACATTCACCTTTAGTAGGCCGGAACAGCCAATTGCATTTTTAAAAATGGTAATTTGGAACAGAAGGTTGAAGCTCAGCTTTATTCAGTTGAGGACAACACCAGGCAGGGGCAGACAGACACCTTTAGTAGGCCGGAACAGCCAATTGCATTTTTAAAAATGGTAATTTGGAACAGAAGGTAGAAGCTCAGCTTTATTCAGTTGAGGACAACACCAGGCAGGGGCAAACAGACACCTTTAGTAGGCCGGAACAGCCAATTTTTTAAAAAAACAGCAGTTAGTAAGAGGCAGAAGGTAGAAGCTCAGCTTTATTCAGTTGAGGACAACACCAGGCAGGGGCAGACAGACACCTTTAGTAGGCCGGAACAGCCAATTGCATTTTTAAAAATGGTAATTTGGAACAGAAAGTTGAAGCTCAGCTTTATTCAGTTGAGGACAACACCAGGCAGGGGCAGACAGACACCTTTAGTAGGCCGGAACAGCCAATTTTAAAAAAAAACAGCAGTTAGTAAGAGGCAGAAGGTAGAAGCTCAGCTTTATTCAGTTGAGGACAACACCAGGCAGGGACAGACAGACACCTTTAGTAGGCCGGAACAGCCAATTGCATTTTTAAAAATGGTAATTTGGAACTGAAGGTTGAAGCTCAGCTTTATTCAGTTGAGGACAACACCAGGCAGGGGCAGACAGACACCTTTAGTAGGCCGGAACAGCCAATGGCATTTTTAAAAATGGTAATTTGGAACAGAAGGTAGAAGCTCAGCTTTATTCAGTTGAGGACAACACCAGGCAGGGGCAGACATTCACCTTTAGTAGGCCGGAACAGCCAATTGCATTTTTAAAAATGGTAATTTGGAACAGAAGGTTGAAGCTCAGCTTTATTCAGTTGAGGACAACACCAGGCAGGGGCAGACAGACACCTTTAGTAGGCCGGAACAGCCAATTGCATTTTTAAAAATGGTAATTTGGAACAGAACGTAGAAGCTCAGCTTTATTCAGTTGAGGACAACACCAGGCAGGGGCAGACAGACACCTTTAGTAGGCCGGAACAGCCAATTTTTTAAAAAAACAGCAGTTAGTAAGAGGCAGAAGGTAGAAGCTCAGCTTTATTCAGTTGAGGACAACACCAGGCAGGGGCAGACATTCACCTTTAGTAGGCCGGAACAGCCAATTGCATTTTTAAAAATGGTAATTTGGAACAGAAGGTTGAAGCTCAGCTTTATTCAGTTGAGGACAACACCAGGCAGGGGCAGACAGACACCTTTAGTAGGCCGGAACAGCCAATTTTATAAAAAAAAAGCAGTTAATAAGAGGCAGAAGGTAGAAGCTCAGCTTTATTCAGTTGCAGCTTCTTGGCAATAATATAAAGAAGACGCGACAGGACAACACTCGGTGGATGCCATGTCTGTTTTTTCAATGGAAAAAAACCTTTCAGTTAACTACTTGCAGGAGCAAGTTTTTGTAGCTGGTGGACAATTTTTTTAAAAAAAAGCAGTTAATAAGAGGCAGAAGGTAGAAGCTCAGCTTTATTCAGTTGCAGCTTCTTGGCAATAATATAAAGAAGACGCGACAGGACAACACTCGGTGGATGCCATATCTGTGTTTTCAATGGAAAAAAACCTTTCAGTTAACTACTTGCAGGAGAAAGTTTTTGTAGCTGGTGGCCAATTTTTGTACTGTACCAGTTTTTTGTTGTATGTGTTTTTGTTTTTAATGTTAAAATGTCTGCATTTGATATCTCTCCAGTATTTTCTTTTTTATAAGCAAAATACTGCAGTTTTACATCGGTTACATGGATACACAGGCAGCTTGGTGGTGAGTGGAGGAGTATTTAAAGTAGGGACTGCAGACAGGCTATCAAAGGCCTAAAATAACAAACAATAGGCTCATGGCAGCTTTACAGCGGTTACATGGATACACAGGCAGCTTGGTGGTGAGTGGAGGAGTATTTAAAGTAGGGACCGCAGACAGGCTATCAAAGGCCTAAAATAACAAACAATAGGCTTATGGCAGTTTTACAGCGGTTACATGGATACACGGGCAGGCAGCTGGTGATGAGTGGAGGAGTATTTAAAGTAGGGACCGCAGACAGGCTATCAAAGGCCTAAAATAACAAACAATAGGCTCATGGCAGCTTTACAGCGGTTACATGGATACACAGGCAGCTTGGTGGTGAGTGGAGGAGTATTTAAAGTAGGGACCGCAGACAGGCTATCAAAGGCCTAAAATAACAAACAATAGGCTCATGGCAGCTTTACAGCGGTTACATGGATACACAGGCAGCTTGGTGGTGAGTGGAGGAGTATTTAAAGTAGGGACCGCAGACAGGCTATCAAAGGCCTAAAATAACAAACAATAGGCTCATGGCAGCTTTACAGCGGTTACATGGATACACGGGCAGGCAGCTGGTGATGAGTGGAGGAGTATTTAAAGTAGGGACCGCAGACAGGCTATCAAAGGCCTAAAATAACAAACAATAGGCTCATGGCAGCTTTACAGCGGTTACATGGATACACAGGCAGCTTGGTGGTGAGTGGAGGAGTATTTAAAGTAGGGACCGCAGACAGGCTATCAAAGGCCTAAAATAACAAACAATAGGCTTATGGCAGCTTTACAGCGGTTACATGGATACACGGGCAGGCAGCTGGTGATGAGTGGAGGAGTATTTAAAGTAGGGACCGCAGACAGGCTATCAAAGGCCTAAAATAACAAACAATAGGCTCATGGCAGCTTTACAGCGGTTACATGGATACACAGGCAGCTTGGTGGTGAGTGGAGGAGTATTTAAAGTAGGGACCGCAGACAGGCTATCAAAGGCCTAAAATAACAAACAATAGGCTCATGGCAGCTTTACAGTGGTTACATGGATACACAGGCAGCTTGGTGGTGAGTGGAGGAGTATTTAAAGTAGGGACCGCAGACAGGCTATCAAAGGCCTAAAATAACAAACAATAGGCTCATGGCAGCTTTACAGTGGTTACATGGATACACAGGCAGCTTGGTGGTGAGTGGAGGAGTATTTAAAGTAGGGACCGCAGACAGGCTATCAAAGGCCTAAAATAACAAACAATAGGCTCATGGCAGCTTTACAGCGGTTACATGGATACACGGGCAGGCAGCTGGTGATGAGTGGAGGAGTATTTAAAGTAGGGACCGCAGACAGGCTATCAAAGGCCTAAAATAACAAACAATAGGCTCATGGCAGCTTTACAGCGGTTACATGGATACACAGGCAGCTTGGTGGTGAGTGGAGGAGTAGTGCAAGGAGTGTCTGTCCCAGTACTCCCAAAATATAAATAGATGTTAATGTCTCGCAAAACAACCAAAACAAAAAAAAAGGTGGCATACTTAGGTACAGGGGTGGGCTCATCTACTGAGTTTCTGACATAGTAATTTGGCAGTAACTATTTAATGGTGCCAATATAGGACACAGACACAGACTACTTTAAGTTGCATCATAGATGTCTACAAATTTGTATTGTCAGTGCCAGACATTGAATGATGTCAGCGAATAGACTAAAGATTGGTGGAGCTGTGCGACATAATTTTGCACGTGGTAGAGCACATTTTGAGCTGGGGTAGGGGGGAACTCTCTTGAGGCCGGCGGGACCGCCCCAGGGCCCCTCATGTTACAACGGTGTGTCTGACGTTGGGTGCGCACCACCACCGCCAGAGACACTACATTGTACTATGAGGGACCCAGTAGCAATGCCGTCAACCAAAAGCGAGCACACCCACCTCTTCAGACAAACAGCAGTCTCACGGGTGCTTGCGCCAAGTCACGATACCACGGCCCCGTGTGGGGAGTTTTGCCATTTAGGGAGGTGTAAACATGTCGTATGCTGTACAATCAGCTGCAGCAAATTAGACATTAGAAAAGTAATTCACAGGCAAGAGCTTTTCATAGGAAAGCTAGGTGTCGGCCGGGCAAGGTGGGGCAAAAGATTTCGAAATCCAGTTGTGGTTCATTTTAATGAATGTTAGATCGTCAACATTTTGGGTAGCCAGACGAGTCCTTTTTTCGGTTAATATTGAACCTGCAGCACTGAATACTCTTTCTGATAGGACACTTGCTGCCGGGCAAGCAAGCTCCTGCAATGCATATTCTGCCAATTCTGGCCAGGTGTCTAATTTGGAGGCCCAGTAATCAAATGGGAATGACGGTTGAGGGAGAACATCGATAAGGGATGAAAAATAGTTAGTAACCATACTGGACAAATGTTGTCTCCTGTCACTTTCAATTGATGCAGCAGTACCTGTCCTGTCTGCGGTCATAGCAAAATCACTCCACAACCTGGTCAGAAAACCCCTCTGTCCAACGCCACTTCTGATGTGTGCACCCCTAACACTCCTAGTCTGCTGCCCCCTGGAGCTCGTGTGAGAACGATCACGTGCGCTGTGTGCTGGGAATGCCTGAAGCAAACGGTCAACAAGAGTTGATTGTTTGGTTGCTAATATTAGTTCCAAGTTCTCATGTGGCATAATATTTTGCAATTTGCCTTTATAGCGTGGATCAAGGAGGCAGGCCAACCAGTAATCGTCATCGTTCATCATTTTCGTAATGCGTGTGTCCCTTTTTAGGATACGTAAGGCATAATCCGCCATGTGGGCCAAAGTTCCAGTTGTCAAATCTCCGGTTGTGATTGGTTGAGGGGCAGTTGCAGGCAAATCTACGTCACTTGTGTCCCTCAAAAAAACAGAACCCGGCCGTGACACGCAACCAATTTCCTGTGCCCCCGGGAAAGGTTCGGCATTAAAAATATACTCATCCCCATCATCCTCCTCGTCCTCCACCTCCTCTTCGCCCGCTACCTCGTCCTGTACACTGCCCTGACCAGACAATGGCTGACTGTCATCAAGGCTTTCCTCTTCCTCTGGTGCAGACGCCTGCTCCTTTATGTGCGTCAATCTTTGCATCAGCAGACGCATTAGGGGGATGCTCATGCTTATTACGGCGTTGTCTGCACTAACCAGCCGTGTGCATTCCTCAAAACACTGAAGGACTTGACACATGTCTTGTATCTTAGACCACTGCACACCTGACAACTCCATGTCTGCCATCCTACTGCCTGCCCGTGTATCCTCCCACAAATAAATAACAGCACGCCTCTGTTCGCACAGTCTCTGAAGCATGTGCAGTGTTGAGTTCCACCTTGTTGCAACGTCTATGATTAGGCGATGCTGGGGAAGGTTCAAAGACCGCGGATAGGTCTGCATACGGCTGGCGTGTACAGGCGAACGTCGGATATGTGAGCAAAGTGCACGCACTTTGAGGAGCAGGTCGGAGAACCCAGGATAAGTTTTCAATAAGCACTGCACCACCAGGTTTAAGGTGTGAGCCAGGCAAGGAATGTGTTTCAGTTGGGAAAGGGAGATGGCAGCCATGAAATTCCTTCCGTTATCACTCACTACCTTGCCTGCCTCAAGATCTACTGTGCCCAGCCACGACTGCGTTTCTTGTTGCAAGAACTCGGATAGAACTTCCGCGGTGTGTCTGTTGTCGCCCAAACACTTCATAGCCAATACAGCCTGCTGACGCTTGGCAGTAGCTGGCCCATAATGGGACAACTGGTGTGCAACAGTGTCATCTGCCGATGGAGTGGTTGGCAGACTGCGTTCTGTGGAAGAGCTGTAGCTTCTGCAGGAGGACGAGGAGGAGGAGGAGGAGGGGGTGCGAACGCCTACAGCCAACTGTTTCCTAGACCGTGGGCTAGGCACAACTGTCCCTAAATTGATGTCGCCTGTGGACCCTGCATCCACCACATTCACCCAGTGTGCCGTGATGGACACATAACGTCCCTGGCCATGCCTACTGGTCCATGCATCTGTAGTCAGGTGCACCTTTGTACTCACAGATTGCCTGAGTGCATGGACGATGCGCTGTTTAACATGCTGGTGCAGGGCTGGGATGGCTTTTCTGGAAAAAAAGTGTCGACTGGGTAGCTCGTATCGTGGTTCAGCGTACTCCATCAGGGCTTTGAAAGCTTCGCTTTCAACTAACCGGTAGGGCATCATCTCTAACGAGATTAGTCTAGCTATGTGGGCGTTAAAACCCTGTGTACGCGGATGCGAGGATAAGTACTTCCTTTTTCTAACCAGAGTCTCATGTAGGGTGAGCTGGACTGGAGAGCTGGAGATCGTGGAACTTTCGGGTGTGCCGGTGTACATGGCAGACTGAGAGACGGTTGGAGACGGTATTGTTTCCGCCGGTGCCCTAGATGCAATATTTCCTCCTACAAAACTGGTGGTTCCCTGACCCTGACTGCTTTTGGCTGGCAAAGAAACCTGCACAGATACTGCCGGTGGTGCGGAAAATGGTGGCCTTACAGTGACGGAAGGGATGTTGCGTTGCTGACTAGCTTCATTGGCCGAGGGTGCTACAACCTTAAGGGACGTTTGGTAGTTAGTCCAGGCTTGAAAATGCATGGTGGTTAAGTGTCTATGCATGCAACTAGTATTTAGACTTTTCAGATTCTGACCTCTGCTTAAGCTAGTTGAACATTTTTGACAGATGACTTTGCGCTGATCAGTTGGATGTTGTTTAAAAAAATGCCAGACTGCACTCTTCCTAGACTCGGATCCCTTTTCAGGGATTGCAGACTGAGCTTTAACCGGATGGCCACGCTGTCCTCCAACAGGTTTTGGCTTTGACACGCGTTTTGGGCCAGATACGGGCCCGGCAGATGGAACCTGTTGCGATGTTGATGCCTGCTGCGGCCCCTTCTCCACCTCCGCTTCTGAACTACTGCCGCCTGCACCCTGTTCCCCCAATGGCTGCCAATCGGGGTCAATAACTGGGTCATCTATTACCTCCTCTTCGAGCTCGTGTGCAACTTCGTCTGTGTCACTGTGTCGGTCGGTGGTATAGCGTTCGTGGCGGGGCAACATAGTCTCATCAGGGTCTGATTGTGGATCTGTACCCTGAGAGGGCAATGTGGTGGTCTGAGTCAAAGGAGCAGCATAGTACTCTGGCTGTGGCTGTGCATCAGTGCACTCCATGTCAGAATATACTTGTAATGGGCATGGCCTGTTAAATGTTTCACTTTCTAAGCCAGGGACGGTATGTGTAAAGAGCTCCATGGAGTGACCCGTTGTGTCGCCTGCTGCATCCTTCTCTCTTGTTGTAGTTTTTGCTGAGGAGGACAAGGAAGCGACTTGTCCCTGACCGTGAACATCCACAAGCGATGCGCTGCTTTTACATTTACCAGTTTCGGAAGAGGAGGCAAAAGAGCTAGAGGCTGAGTCTGCAATGTAAGCCAAAACTTGCTGTTGCTGCTCCGCCTTTAAAAGCGGTTTTCCTACTCCCAGAAAAGAGAGCGTTCGAGGCCTTGTGTAGCCTGACGACGAAACTGGCTCCACAGCTCCAGACTTAGGTGGAATATTTTTATCCCCACGACCACCTGATGCTCCACTACCACTACCATCATTACCAGCTGACAATGAACGCCCACGACGACCTCTTACACCAGACTTCCTCATTGTTTTAAAATCTTAACCAAAGTAACTTTATTTGTTGCTGTCAAACAACTTACACGGTGAGCTATAACTTCAGTATGATTTCAATATCCCTTAACAGGTTGGTGAGACCACAAGGAAAATCAGGCACAATGTTACACACTCTGTTTTCTGTGGCACAAAATCACAGAGATGACACACACGCAGGACTGTCACTCAAGCACTAATGTCAATATTAATCTCCCACCTAATTTATTTTTTTTTTTTTTTCAGGGAGACTTTAGAAACCAAATAATATTAAAAAAACCAAAAAAATAAATAGGCTTTCTATGGCCCACTGAATGAGAGAGAGGTGGCACACCCAGGAGTCAAGACTGGCACACAAGCTGAAAGGGCAATATTACTCTCCGTTTTTTTTTTTTTGTTTTTTTTTCAGGGAGACTTTAGAAACCAAATAATAAGAAAAATAATAAATAAATAAATAGGCTTTCTATAGCCCACTGAATGAGAGATAGCACACACAGCAGTGGCACACAAGCCCTGACTGAGGCCAATATTTTTCTACCACTGATTGATGTAGTGTTTTTGTGTTGAGGTAGATTTTAGAACACAAATCAAGGAAAAAAAAAATGCTTTCTATGGCCCACTGAATGAGAGAGGTGGCACACCCAGGAGTCAAGACTGGCACACAAGCTGAAAGGGCAATATTACTCTCCCACTGTTTTTTTATGTATTTTTTGTTTTTTAAGGGAGACTTTAGAAACCCAATAATATTTAAAAAAATAAATAAATAGGCTTTCTATGGCCCACTGAATGAGAGAGAGGTGGCACACCCAGGAGTCAAGACTGGCACACAAGCTGAAAGGGCAATATTACTCTCCCACTGTTTTTTTTTTTTTTTTTTTTCAGGGAGACTTTAGAAACCAAATAATAAGAAAAAAAATAAATAAATAAATAGGCTTTCTATAGCCCACTGAATGAGAGATAGCACACACAGCAGTGGCACACAAGCCCTGACTGAGGCCAATATTTTTCTACCACTGATTGATGTAGTGTTTTTGTGTTGAGGTAGATTTTAGAACACAAATCAAGGAAAAAAAAAAAATGCTTTCTATGGCCCACTGAATGAGAGAGGTGGCACACCCAGGAGTCAAGACTGGCACACAAGCTGAAAGGGCAATATTACTCTCCCACTGTTTTTTTATGTATTTTTTGTTTTTTAAGGGAGACTTTAGAAACCCAATAATATTTAAAAAAAAAAATAAATAGGCTTTCTATGGCCCACTGAATGAGAGAGGTGGCACACCCAGGAGTCAAGACTGGCACACAAGCTGAAAGGGCAATATTACTCTCCCACTGTTTTTTAATGTTTTTTTTTTTTTTCAGGGAGACTTTAGAAACCAAATAATATTAAAAAAACCAAAAAAATAAATAGGCTTTCTATGGCCCACTGAATGAGAGAGAGGTGGCACACCCAGGAGTCAAGACTGGCACACAAGCTGAAAGGGCAATATTACTCTCCCACTGTTTTTTTTTTTTTTTTTTTTTTTTCAGGGAGACTTTAGAAACCAAATAATAAGAAAAAAAATAAATAAATAAATAGGCTTTCTATAGCCCACTGAATGAGAGATAGCACACACAGCAGTGGCACACAAGCCCTGACTGAGGCCAATATTTTTCTACCACTGATTGATGTAGTGTTTTTGTGTTGAGGTAGAATTTAGAACACAAATCACGGAAAAAATAAATAGGCTTTCTATGGCCCACTCAGTGAGAGATGGCACACACAGGGATGGCACTGTAGCAGAAATGCCAATCTTAATCTCCCACAAAAAAAAAACAAAAAAAAAAACAGGGACTGTCCTACAATTACTATCTCCCTGCAGTAATCTAAGCCAGGTATGGCAGGCAGCAATAGGAGTGGACTGATGCACAAATTAAATAAAAAGTGTGGACAAACAAAAAAGATAGCTGTGCAGAAAGGAACAAGAGGATATGTGCTTTGAAAAAAGCAGTTGGTTTCCACAGTGGCGTACACACAGCAATACAGCTATCACGGAGCCTTCTAGGGCAGCCCAATGAGCTACAGCGCTGAGGAAAAAAAAAAAAAAAATAGCTTCCACTGTTCCTGCACACCGAAGGTGGTGTTGGACAGTGGAAATCGCTACAGCACAAGCGGTTTGGTGGTTAGTGGACCCTGCCTAACGCTCTCCCTGCTTCTGACGAAGCGGCAGCAACCTCTCCCTAAGCTCAGATCAGCAGCAGTAAGATGGCGGTCGGCGGGAACGCCCCTTTATAGCCCCTGTGACGCCGCAGACAGCAAGCCAATCACTGCAATGCCCTTCTCTAAGATGGTGGGGACCAGGATCTATGTCATCACGCTGCCCACACTCTGCGTTCACCTTCATTGGCTGAGAAATGGCGCTTTTCGCGTCATTGAAACGCGACTTTGGCGCGAAAGTCGCGTACCGCATGGCCGACAAGCACAGGGGTCGGATCGGGTTTCATGAGACGCCGACTTAGCCAAAAGTCGGCGACTTTTGAAAATGATCGACCCGTTTCGCTCAACCCTATCCCCAACCAGTGCCCACAATCCATCTCTTCTGACGCAGCATTCTGGACTATAAATTTAGAAACATCCTTAGGGGTGCACACATGAGGAGGTGCACGCAAGCATCCCGAAGCAAAGCGTCACGAAGATAAGCGTCGTGATACAGCAGTTATTCCATGGCAGTTAGTCAGGGCAGGAGTCAGGTAACCAACACTCTGCACTCCCTTCTATCCATGTGCTTTATTCCTATCCTCCTATGTTCCCTTGCAGTCCACATTCACTGCCCAATACCCCCTCCATCACGACTCATATACATCAGCTCCTCTCTCCTTCCCTCTCCCATGTACAGCTCCCATGCACTTCTCACCTTCCTGAAAAACCTCAGCCCATCTTGCCCAAACACACGGCACAAAAAAACTTCAGACAATTCCAAAAACTACTTGCTCTTTATCTTCCTACTCCTACTGATTTCAGGGGACATCTCCCCCAACCCTGGTCCACCATCCACCAACCTCAACCTCTACCCTACCTCACATCGAAACCTTAATAATCTTACTAATATTAATTGCACTCCTTCATCTCCTTTTAATTGTGCCCTTTGGAATACATGGTCTGTATGTAACAAGCTTCTTTTCGTAAACAATTACTTTCTGAAAAACTCTCCTATTCTGTTGGCCCTCACGGAAACCTGGATTCAGGATTCCGACACTGTCTCTCCTGCTGCCATTTCCCCACGGTGGCTTACAATTCTCACATTCCCCGAGACCCACAAACAGACATGGTGGTGGAGTCGGCATACTCTTGTCCCCACAATGCACTTTCCAGGTCATCCCCCCATCTCCATCACTCTCATTCCCTTTTGAGGTCCACACCATCAGGCTCTTTCGTCCCCTCTCCCTCAGAGTAGCGGTCATATACCGGCCCCCAGGCTCACCCACCCACTTCCTGGACCATTTCTCTGCCTGGCTGCTGCACTTCATGTCCTCAGAACTCCCAACCCTTATACTGGGAGGCTTCCACATCCCCATTAACAGCCTCACTTCCACATCTGCATCCCAGCTTCTTTCACTAACCACTTCTCTAGGCCTCTCACAGCTCTCAACCTCTGAAACACACAAAGACGATAACACCCTTGACCTGGTCTTCGTCCGGCTCTGTTCAATCTCCTACCTAGATAACTCACCGCTTCCCCTCTCTGACCACAACATTCTCTCCTTCACACTCACAAATTCTCGCCCACCCCAGCACCCTCCTACCTACCACACATTCAGAAATCTACACGCTATCAACCCTCACACACTTTCAGTCTCCCTATACTCATCATTGTCCCCAATCTCCTCTTTTTCCTGTCCTGATCTGGCTGTACATCACTACAATTACACTCTTAGAAGCACCCAGGACCAAGTAGCGCCCCTCACCCTCAGAACCTCCAAGCACAGAGTAAAACAGCCCTGGCTCACATTGCAAACCCAATTTCTCCAGCGATGCTCTAGGAGTGCTGAACGCTTAGGGAGGAAAACTCGCACACCAGAAGACTTCATACACTTCAAATTTATGTTAAAAACCTATAACTCTGCCCTTCACCTCGCCAAACAGACCTACTTCACCACTCTGATCTCCTCACTATCCAACAACCCCAAGGAACTTTTTGACACCTTTCACTCCCTCCTCAGGCCAAAAGCACAAGCCCCTATCACAGACATTTGTGCTGATGACCTGGCCTCCCGCTTTATAGAGAAAATAGATAACATCCATCTGGAAATCCGCTCCCAGATACCAAGCGCAGCAACTCCCATCCCTCCCTGCATTTCCCCTGGCTCACTCTCCACATTTGATCCCATCACAGAAGAAGAAGTCTCCAGGCTCCTCTCTTCTTCTCGTCCGACTACATGCACTACTGACCCCATTCCCTCACATCTCCTCCAGTTTCTCTCTCCAGTCATCACAACTCACCTAACTACAATCTTTTCTCCCTCTTCTCTGGCATTTTCCCCTCCTCCTTCAAACACTCTATCATTACTCCACTACTAAAGAAACCCGCCCTCGACCCATCCTGCACAAACAACTACAGACCAGTTTCCAATCTCCCTTTCATCTCTAAACTCTTGGAGCACCTGGTCTACTCCCGCCTTACCCGTTACCTCTCCACTCATTCCCTCCTAGACCCTTCACAGTCCGGTTTCCGCTCCTACATTCAACAGAAACGGCACTCATCAAGGTGACCAATGACCTTCTGACAGCAAAATGTAATGGTGACCACTCTCTGCTCATTCTTCTCGACCTTTCTGCAGCTTTCGACATTGTTGACCACCCTCTCCTACTCTCTAGACGCCAGTCACTAGGCATTAAGGACACTGCTCTCTCCTGGTTCTCCTCCTATCTTTCTGACCGCTCCTTCAGTGTTCTGTTCTCTGGCTCCACTTCATCTTCTCTTCTTCTCACTGTCGGGGTACCTCAGGGCTCAGTCCTTGGCCCCCTTCTCTTCTCGCTCTACACGGCCCCAATTGGACAGACCATCAGCAGATTTGGCCTTCAGTACCATCTTCATGCTGATGACACACAACTATACAAGTCATCCCCTGACCTTACTCCCGCTGTACTACAGAATGCCAGTGACTGTCTGTCCGCAGTCTCCAACATCATGTCCGCTCTCTATCTGAAACTCAACCTCTCCAAAAGCCAAGATGGCTAGACCATCATTGTAAATACATCATTGTAAATACACACCTGTACTTTGTATCTCCCCCACCTCATTGGAGATTGTAAGCCCTCACGAGCAGGGTCATGTTATTTTGCTTTAATTATTGTATTGCTAATGTTATTACTTATGACTGTTGTGTTTGAAACTGTTAAGCTGTAAAGCGCTGCGGAATATGTTGGCGCTATATAAATAAAGATTATTATTATTATTAATTGCTAAGGGAGCTGACAGCAGTGGATTTTGATGATTTACGTGCTCAAGAGCATTCAGCGCAGTAGAAAATTCCTCAAAAAGTGAAGATATTTGGAAAATTTTATATACAGTATATCAAAAATTTTGCTTCTACTTTTCTCATTATTTGCATATAATTTTGTCTATAGAGTCCATGATTTCCATAATTTCATGACTTTTCCTTAATGATGTTGCAATTTTCAATGTTGAGTAGTGTATATTCAGATTTTAATGTCCTGTCTGGATTTTTTCTAAACTGCATTAAAAGCAGAAAATTATACAAAATTATAAAAAATAATATATAATAACACTTTTCCAATAAATCCTCTGTTGCTTGACTACCATTTTACTGTTTCTCTTTTACATATCAGTGTGAGGGCTGAGAGCAGTGACTGGCTGCAGTGGTCCTATAAATGATGGGCATGACATAATTGATGCAGAACTGGTGGGGACCACTGGAGTGATGTTGTGCTGAAGGGCCATAGAATAAATAGGTAAGTAATAGTGATGAGTGAACATGCTTGGATACGGTGTTATGTGAGTATGCTAGTGTGTTAACCAAATGTCTTCAGCGTGCTCAAATAATATGTTGGAGTTCCATTGGCGGCATGTCTTGCACTGTTAAACAGCCACAAAACATGTAGGGATTGCCCGTTTGCTAGGCGATCTCTGCATGTGTTGAGGCTGTCGAACAGCTGCGAGACATCCAAGCACAGGGACTCGAACATATTATTTGAGCACGTCGAAGACACTTGGTTAGCACTCGAGCATGCTTGACTAACACCTTATCTGAGCACGTTCGCTCATCACTAGTAAGTAAGGTTTATTTTATCACATTATTTCCTGCCCCAATTCCATTTTTGAAAAATTCCAGAAAACAGTCAAAACACCTTTAAAAGGGACTACAGGTGGATTCAATTTTTGAATCGACATATTTGAATCATATAATGTTAGAGCTGGAAGGAAGTCAATGGTCATCGTGTCCAAGCCCCTGCTCAATGCAGCATAGGATTCACTAAACCATTTCAGACAGATGTCTGCTTTTTGAAGACTTCCATTGAAGGATAACTCCCCACCTCTCATGGCAGCCATTTCCAACTCATTGATCAACCTCACTGTCAAAAAGTTTTTTCTAATATCTAATCTGTATCTTTTCCCTTTCAGTTTCATCCCATTGCTTCTCGTGTTTCCATGAGCAAATGAGAATAAGGGTGACCCTCTACAGTGTAAAGTCACTTCAGATATTTGTAGACAGCTATTAAGTCTACTCTTACCTTCTTTTTTGCAAGCTAAATATTCCCAGATCCTTTAACTTTTTCTCATAGGACATACTTTGCTGTCTGCTCTCCATCCTGGTAGCTCTTCTCTGAACTTGCTCCAGTTTTTCAGTATCTTTTTTAAAATGTGGAGCCCAGAACTGGACACAGCATTCCAGATGTGTTTGCCTTTTTTGCTGCTGCATCATACTATAGACTCATGTGCAATGTGTGATCTACTAGTATACCTAAGTATTTTTCACACGTACCGTTGCTTAGTTCTATTCCTCCCATTCTGTAGATGTCATTTTAATTTTTTTTGCCCAGATGTAGAATATTGCATTTCTCTCTGTTAAATACCATTCTATTAGTCACTGCCCATTGTTCAAGCTTACCTAGATCCATCTGAATTATTTATCTGTCTTCTCTAGTGTTATCTATCCCTCCAGTGTTATATCAGCTGCATATTTGATTAGTTACCTTCAGTTCCTTTATCTAGATCATTTATAAAAATGTTGAATAACACTGGGGCCAGGACAGAGCAGTTTATCAAATGACTTGTTGAAGTCAAGATATACTATATCAACTGCATTTCCCTGATCCACCCAGTCAGTGATTCCATCATAGAAGGAAATTAGATTAGTCTGACATGACTTGTTTGTTACAAACCCATGCTGGCTCTATGGATACCTATTTCTAGTTACTCAGTAGAAATCTAATGTTTCTCTTGTAGGCTCTTCTGTTACCTGGCATGAAAAATAAAATCAGACCCCATATGCAGACAGACGCCTGTCCTTTTATCACCTTTTTCTGGTTATATCATTTTTGATAAAGGCAATATCTACTGGATCTCTTCTTATTACTACAACTAGGAAACTGCAGTGTAAATTCTTTCCTAATAACATTTTCCAGTCAGCTATGTTGACAACCCTAACTCAAAAATATTAGTAGGTTTACTGAGACATGTCATCTGTATTTTTCCCTCTGCACAGATTGCAAGGGCTTTCTGAAATTTTATTTAAAGGGAAGGTGTCACCAGGTTTTTGCCATATGAAGTAGGGCCAGCACCTGTATGCCCTAATATACAGCATTCTAGAGTGCTGTATATATGTCCTCAATAAGTTTTGCATAGCACAAAAAATACCTTTTATTATATTCACCTATGTGGCAGTCTTGATTTGGTACCTCCTCTTTTTCTTCTTTGGATGACGAGTCCTACGTCAGCCACACAGTGTCCTCCATCGTGCTCCTGTGCAGGTGTACTTCTCTCTGCGCATTACAGTACTTTGCTCTGCCCTTGGCAGGGAATAGAGAAGTGCGAGAGTAGAAACGATTTCTTTATTCTTCCAAAAATATAAAACATAGTGAACGGCAGAGTCCTCTAGACATGTGGATGAGCACACCTGGCACTGGTGGCCGAGCAATGCGTTTCGATCCTAATGTGGATCTTTGTCACAGCTTGATTAGGAGCCAGAACTCTTAATGATTGGTAGGGGATGAAATACTTATTTCTCACTGCAAAATGCAAATCCATTTTTATAATTTATACAATGTGATTTTCTGGATTTTATTTTTGATATTCTATCTCTCAATGTTAAAATTAACCTACCCTTAAAATTATAACCTGTTCATGTCTTTGTTAGTGTACAAACTTACAAAATCAACAAGGGCTCAAATACTTATTTCCTTCACTGTATGCCAAGGCTATTGGTGACATATATATAGTATTTGAGAATGCTGTATATGAAGGCTTACAGGTACTGGCCCTACTTCACATGGGAAAAATCTGGTGACAGGTTACATTTAAGGCATTTCTTTAGGTATGTTAGTTCGTTGGCTAACTACTAGGATCTTTGTCCATACATACAAGAGTGGCTGTGCCTGGTATCACATATCAGTCTTAGCTACAAGAACAGGGTTGATAGAAGCCAAACTGAGGTATCAGACACAGCCCCACAGAACTACCATATGTTAATAGTAGGTGTCCCAGTGCTCTGACCCACCCTGATCATACACTAGTGACCTACCCTAAGGATAGGCTAACTATATAAATTCACAGAAAACCCCCTAGTAATCTGTGGGCAAGGCATAGACTGTCAGAAATTACTTCTTTTTACAACGTCTGTTACACCAAGATAATTCATAAATGATTGAATACAATGTTAGAAGATACATGACAGCTGACAGATATGTGGACAGCTCATAGATTTGTATATTTCCAGTAACTATTTCATTATAGGGAAAATACTGGTAAAAGAGCACTTTATAGCAAAAAATATATAACAATTCAAAAACTTCATCAACAAATTATGATCTGGATCAGCGGTGGGGAACCTCAGGCCCCAGGGCCATTTATGACCTTTTATCAGGCCCCCGAGCAGATTCTCGGGGACCACATTCTTGGGCAGGGAGGTGTATTTTGATTACAACCAGCTCATTAGTTTCTTCTTGCTCTGTTAGCACACACACGCAGTGTTCACCGCTGAACACTGAAGGGCATGCAATGAAAGATTATGTCCTGACACCAGTGACAGAGTCAGGATGTCCTTTGTGGGTGGAGTTTGTACGGCCTGGTATAAATATCCAAATGGCCCTTGGCAGAAAAAAGATTCCCCACCCCTAATTTAGATAAACTGCTTTCACACTGTATTTTGTTTTATCAACTATTTGGGGGAAAATATTTTTTATTTGTAACTAGATGATGAAAACATGGGTCCAAGGCTCATTTTGCCACATAATTGGACGACAAACACCTTATTGAGACATTGTTAAATATCTAGCCTGATTTTGAGAAACACATTAACCCCTTTCTGACCTCAGACGGGATAACAAAAAACAAGTGTGAGATTGCACTTTTTTTGCAATTTCACCGCACTTGGAATTTTTTTCCCGTTTTTTTAGTACACGAGATGCTAAAACCAATGATGTTGTTCAAAAGTACAACTCGTCCCGCAAAAAATAAGCCTTCATATGGCCATATGGACGGAGAAATAAAAAAGTTATGGCTCTGGGAAGGTGGGGAGCGAAAAACGAACACGGAAAAACGGAAAATCCCACGGTCATGAAGGGGTTAATAGGTTTACAGTACACGTCACCACAGATCTGCTTTAAGGAGAGGTAGAGGAGAAGCATTTCAAGCTGTTCTCCTTCAGACACCTGGGTAAATATTGTGGTGAAAGCTTCCGCCTGTGCATCTGTCCCAACATATATTCTAGTGTGTAGACCGGCCTCCTGCTTTATATTCTGCTATCAGTATTTACATGGTTTACTGCTCACTATAGACAAATCTTTGAATACAAGTCACTAAATGAAACGTGTGCTCTGCTGATATAACATGTGCGTCCATCAGCTCATCTCGCTATTCTCTAGGAATGACCATGTTTTCACAGACCGAAGACTGTTTGCAATAGACTGTGGCTTCCAATCATAAAAGAGCCATGGAACCTATGCAGGATACTTTTCAGATTAGCTCCCACGTGCCCACTGGTACTACATAATTATATCAATAAAGGTAATATGTCACCATGGTGTGGAAACAAATGTCCCGATTCCAGCAATGTGTCACTTACTGGGCTGCTTGCTGTAAAAATTAAATCACTGTTTTATTAGCAGGAGAGGAAGCAAACTTGCTGCCATGTAGTCCTCCACATTCAGCACTGTATAACCCCACCCCCCAGCACTGATTGGCAGCTTTTTGCCTATGCACAGTATAAACAGAAAACTGCGAATCAGTGGTGTGGGCGGGGCTATACAGAGCTCAGTATTCAGAGAATTGGTAGGTCTACAGCAAATTAAACAGTGATTTCATTAAAACTGCAGCAATCAACACAGCAATTGATACATTATTGGAATCAGAGCCGCGGCCCCACATCATGCTATTCTTACAGCAATAACCTGATGACAGATTCCCTATAATTAAATTCTAAAGTGAATTAATCACCAGCACTAGGAATCTGAGTTTCAACCATTTCAACTTGTGCTAGAAATGTGCCCAAATGATTCCACTTTGAGAAAAGAGAATCATAGGGCTGCCCGAAATGTGTAGAAATGTGTTTCTTGTGGTATGTCACAGATAAAAGGTTTCCTCCTTTGGCAAACTGCCCTTAAATGGGTTGTTCAGGTTGGGCATGTGGTTGCAGACTTGTGAATCCTTACAGTGTGCACATAGCTTGCTGTCAGGATTCTCCTTTGCTAGTGGTGATGTGACTATGAGTATGCGATATGCATACTTGTGGTCACATTCCAACTAGACGTACGTGACCTTGGTCAATTCACTTGTACTGAGAGAGGCAGCCCATGTCTATTCACAATGTGGCCGTGCTAATAATGCATAATATGAATTGTCAATGTGAACAAAACATTATTGAACCATGTAAAGTTAAAAAAAGGCAAAAGGGGTAATGTGGAATCTAAAATAAAACATTAGTAGTCAAGCCAGGCATAGAGTTCCAAGAATTCAACATTATAATTTACAGTGGGTTTGACACAGTTCTCGGCTCCAGGCACATTTTTTTTTAGATTTTGTTGACACAGATTCTAAGCTTGACATGTTCTGCATGTTCTGACATATGATTTGCTGGCATCAGACCAAATTAAAATTTAATCTACTCAAGCCACTACGTCAGGTTCACATGTATATAACTAATAATAGAGAAATATAATATATCACGAGAAATAGAAAATATATGAAGAAATAGCCCATCCAATAGGAACAGAGCTATTGTGCAGAAAAAAAAAAGGAATTTTTCCAATCAGTTTTGTATAATGCTGACGAGAGTCTGGAATGGCCTTCATTGTCCTATAGCAACTTGATTTCTGCATTTACATATGAGGATTGCTAAATCCAAAGTAAAGGATATCGGTTGTGTGCAATACATCAGTATATTGTCGGTTATACAGCTTTTTATCACTTTGACTTTTATAAGTTTGTAATAAGTGACAACTGGAATTAGATAACGCTACAGCAATAACCCTACATCAACAACAAATATCTTATAATAACCCTACATCAATAACACATATCTTATAATAACCCTACATCAATAACACATATCTTATAATAACCCTACATCAATAACGCTATATCAATAACTCTACATCAATAACACATACCTTATAATAACCCTACATCAATAACACATATCGTATAATAACCCTACATCAATAACACATCTTATAATAACCCTACATCAATAACACATATCTTATAAAACGTATTTGTCCATATTTGTGTGTGCTTTGTAAGAATCCATACTAGTGAGACGTAAATTTACTGGAAAAGTAAAATTTGTATTTTTTATGGATTTCCCTCACTCTGAAGCATAAATTGACAGTTTGTGGATTTGAAATCTGGGAACCTCATGGCTTTTTTAATGCATCATGTTTGACAAAATCTCATCCCCTTTTCTAGTGCTCGGTGGCTCAATGGTTAGCACTGTAACTTTTCAGCGCTGGGGTTCTGGATTCAAATCCAACCGAGGATGACATCTGCAAGAAGTTTGCATGTTCTCCCCTTATTTGCGGGGGTCTCCTCCGGATTCTCCAGTGTACTCCCACACTGCAAAGTTGCACCCCGTACTGATAGGGAATTTCTATTTTGAGTCCCAATGGGGGCATCAATGATAATGTCTGTAAAGCGCTGTGGCATATGATGGCGCTATACAAGTAAGTATAATACATAAATACTGTGCTATTCTGCTTACAAATCTGCAGTATATCTCTGAACATTTACTTAATTTTGTCTGCGCTGTAAATTAAAAAAAAGGTCTTCGAATATTATACAAATACTATATTACACAAATGTCTCCAGCTTATCACATGGCTCATTGCTAACAGGCATCTGCCATTTATAGTAATCCTAAAATGATCCAATAAGCCAACTAATATAAGACTTTGCAATACATTACGGCAATTTTTCAGAGTTTTTAGAGGGTAAGTAAACGTGTACACTCACCATTAGGCATGTGACGATTATGATAAATGTGCTGAGAAAGATAACAATAGTGTACAATCCTTCTTTGGTCCATATTTTATCAGCCTCGTGTTGTCCCTGCAGAACATTTTTCTTCAAAATAAAAGAAAGGAAACATTTATTGGAGAACCTGAGCCATGTTTCTGGCACTCACTGAAATACATAGGACAGAATGCAGTGCGCAGGAGCAGGGGCTGAGGTCTACTAGGCAGACGGAAGGGTAAAATTCTCTTTAAGCTAAAATATTCTTCCCACACATGTATTCGGTCTAACTAAAGCAAACACTGGAAGCGCTTTTCTTAGAAATCACCTGTCCCGTAATAGGAGGAGGGTGGCGTATTTACCTGTGTGCAGAGGAAAGTGTTAAATATAATCTTTCATTCGGCTTCTCTGCCCCTCCCTGGTACTCCCACACACTTCATGTGACCCTTCCCATCTCCCTGCAGGTGGAAACACTTTCTCAGAATGAATTATTAAGCACAAAGGTTGCGCTGAACTGTTACTCTGTTCTCTAGGTGTTACACATGGTGTTACCTGTGGCTCATCAGCACCCCGACTGCTACACAGGTTCATTCTGCAGTGCTAAGGAAATATGAATGGGAGAAGTGCCCGCCACGTAACATGGTGCACAGTGTATGGACACACCACCAAGTATATGCTATAATCCACAATTTATGGCAAAGTTCCAAGACTTCAAAGATCTATCAGTACAATAAACCTATATACAGCACTAACTGTGCAAATACAATGTTACACACTTGGCTCACTTGTTACCAGTAGCGCAGCTACTGGGGGGCAGTTGCCCTGGGCCCCACGCTCTGAGGGGGTCCACCCAGAGCTAGTTTACAGTAACTGTATCGGCGTGCGCATCTCCCTGCTCTGCCACTCTGCTGCTATTGGGTTCCTGAGCAAGCAGAGGGACCCGGTGCTAGCAGTAGGCCTGCCGTGCCAGCATTGGGCCCCCCGCCTGTCATCACAGGTTTAACTGTATCGGCTGGATGCCAATACAGCTGACTGCATTGATGAGAGAAGGAGCATTACACTTCCTCTCCCATCATCCTCCTGTCTAATGTCCCTGATGCAGACACTGACGGGTCACAATGACATCACTACTTGGCGCCCGCTGTCCGGAGATGTGCAGAGCTCGGAGCAGTGCAGGAGGAAGAGAGATTAGTATTGTATTTATTTATTGTTTAATGGAGCTGCATTATACTATAGAGGCCTAAGCGGGTGCATTATATTAGAGTCTGCCTATGGAGGGCTACATTATACCATAGAGTATGCCTATGTGGGGTTGCACTATACTATAGAGTCTGCCTGTGGGGGGCTGCATTATATTAGTGTCTGCCTATGGGGAGTGCATTATACTATAGAGTCTGCCTATGGGGGGTGCATTATACTATATAGAGTCTGTCTACGGGGGGTGCATTATACTATATAGAGTCAGCCTATAGGAGGTGCATTATACTATATAAAGTCTGCCTATGGGGGGCTGCATTATACTATATAGAGCTTGCCTATGGGGACTGCATTATAATATGGAGTCTGCCTATAGGGAGTGCATTATACTATACAGAGTCTACCTATGGGGAGTGCATTATACTATATGGAGGCCTTTGGGGAGTGAAATATACTATACTGAGAACTATCTGGTGCATTATACTATATGGAGGCTATCTAAGGGGTCATCATACAGTGTGGAGATTACATTGACGGGGCAATCATACAGTGTTGGATCCATTAAATAGTTTAGGGGATATTAAAGGGTCAGTATATATACAGTGATGGGGCATTATACTGTGTATAGAGGATCTGTACAGGGGGGAGACTTGGGACATTATTAAATGTAAAGTGGATACTTATTGTTATAGGGGAACTCAGGTTACTGTGACTTTCAAAGTGACACACACAGGGCATTATTACTTTCTAAGGGACAAAATGTGGGCCCTGTTTTCTAGTGCACTTGCACCCGGCATTACTATATTCCAGTGGGTTGCTTTAGAATTTAGAAGGCATGAGAACCACACAGCAGGTGCAGTGATAGGGACACATACAGCAGCGGCTCAGCATTGGGGTATCAGCAGTATGAGCAGTTTGTGCAGGTTGGGAATAGTCCCATTGGGGACAGTGCTGAAAATATGAGATGTGAAACGTGTCTTTGTAGTAATCTCTGCAGCCGAGTCCTGGCTAGAAGAAGTTGTCATGTAGGTCTGGGCCAGATGGAAAACATGGGAAAAAAATGAATGATTCCAAGAGAAAGAACATCAGCTCTAAGTCACCATCTGTAACTGTGCTGTGATCTCTTATATGTTCCGTAGGACCGTTATCTACCACTGACCATATGGCGGTAATATCAGTGTTTGCCTTTATATAGAGATTATTTTCAGCAACAGTGCTGTTAGGGGCCAACTCAGAAGTTTCACCCCCCGAACCAAAACCCTAGCTACGCCTCTGCTTGTTACATACTGTTCTATTACTATTACTGACATACAGCATCTATAACAGGGGTGTACAACTTGCAGCCTGGTGGTCACATTGGTCCTCAATGCCATTCCGTGCGGGTCTCAACAATATGGACAGTAAAATGCCTGACTGACAGGATAAACTTATGTGAGCAGCCGCAAACAGAAGAGGAGTGGCAGCAGCTGAGGAGCAAGAACGGGCTAGTACTAATGGTGCTGTGTGAAGACCTCTCTGGATGCCTCATACATCAGGAGAATGGGGTCCCTTAACTCATTTGGAACTCTAGAAAGGAGTATGTGAATATGACTGGTGGTCTTCCATGTCTGCTACTCTCTCTCTGCAGGTTATAGGAGTTCTGAAACATTACGAAGTAAGCAAAAAACTCATGACCTATTGTAGAGAGGCATGTGCGTGCATCACCTCTTCCTATATAAGGCCTATTTCTACAAGTTTATAAGAGGATTTTACTGCAAATCCACATAAAAAATGCTTCCTACAATTGACACTTGGAAACTGAATCCAGAGTAACAAGCGAACAATGGAAGAGATGGCCTTGATTATTCAGGTGATGTTCATAAAGCAAACGTGTTACAATGTCACCATTATTACCAAAGACAATTTTTTTTTTCTGTATTAAGAACTGTTTGTGAATCATGTCTGATTGTGTAAAATTAGATTATTTCACAGTTTAACCAACATTTACAAACTATCTGTTATGCAATATGTTATTTTTATCAACAATAGAGAAAATGTTGCAATGAATCAGGGTCTCAGTTTGTTTGCTTGACTGTGGTTATTATGGCCAAATCCCTCAAAATAGAATTATTTGCATTATAAATTGTCGGTGATCTATATGGTGAAAGAGGAGGTTGCTAGAATGAATGCTTGTGTATAGTACATGACTGGTTCGCATTTACTCACTGATTTCCCTGGGGCCTCTTATGCTGGTCGGCCTCTAAAATTATCACTTGAAAAATAAAGTAGCAGAAAATTGGTAGAAACTCTAAAGAATTACACTTACTGTGTGTACTTAAGAGATTAGAGACCGTTTCATGAACAGCTTTCAGGAGGACTTTAAATAATTCCATTAGTCTGAGCTCAGCACTGAATTTCAGTCTCATTAAATGGATTTTATAGGATTTTATAATTTTTCTGAATATTCTAAAATAGTAAGTAATATAAACATTTTGTGATACTTATTCACTAGCAGTGTTATTGTATCAAAGTTGATATAAACTTTACATTTTATTCTCAGATTACGCTATTCTGAAATAACTACATAAACTGGTCTAATTTGGCTGTGTATCTGTGACCTTCTCCACTTTTGCCATCATACAGTATATGATGGGAAGAATACTGAAATTGTGCAATACTATTCTGTTTGGTAAAACAAAGCACTGACATGATGGAACCAGACAGAGCATATCAGACTGTGCACCCACAATTAGTTTTTTGGTGAGTTTTTGAAGATGCGTATTTCTGTTGCATCGAAATTCAGCATATTAAAGTTCCAGCAAAGTGGATGGGATTTATAGAAATGACAAAATTAGTTTTTGTCAGTTTTTTACCTGCACACTTTCTGCTTTTAATAGACAGTTAGGTCCTGGAATATTTGGACGGTGACACAAGATTTAGCATTTTAGCTGTTTACCAAAACATATTCAAAGTGGATACTCTCAGCTTTAGGCTGGCATCACACTAGCGTATGGCATCCGATGCGAGAGTATCGGATGCGATATGCTAATGACCCTCGGCTGCTGCTCTGCTGTGATCGGGAGCCGAGTGTCATGCGTCTGTGCTCCGATCCTCTTGCACAGCTGCAGAGGAGGCAGAGAAATGAATTTCTACATCACCTCCACTACCGGCGTTGGCGTATACCGCACCACACTCGGATGATATCTGAGTGCTGTGCGTTGTGTCACTCACACCCATAGACTTATATGGGTGCGAGTGAGCTGAGACTCGGCCGTGTCTTGATGCCAATCCCAGCATGCTGCGATTATTCTGTTTTATCGCATAGCACTCAGCCGTACTGAATGGTAGAGTGACTCCAGCCTTAGTTTTATAGTATTCACATTCTAATTGGAGTAAGGATTTAGGAATTACATCTCTTTAATATGTAGCTGCCTATTTTTAAAGTGACCAAAAGTAATTGGACAGTTATTTCAAAATCTCTTTGCATTGGCTATTTTCCCATTAATCCACCATCAATCAAGCTAGTAGAAGGTCTGAATCGGATTCCAGATGTGACATTTGCATTGGGAAGCTGTTACTGGGAATCCACAACATGTAGTCAAAGGAGGTCTCAATGGAAGAGAAACAGACCATCACAAGACTGAAAAAAAAGAGAATAAATTCATCAGAGAGATAACAGAAATGTTAGGAGTGGTCAAATCTGGTTTGGTACATTCAACAAAAAAGAAGAGCAAACTGAAGAGCTTTGGAACTCAAAAAGACCTGGATGTCTGAGTAAGACAACAATGGTGGATGATCGCTGAATTTTTTCCATGCTGAAGAAAAACAACCTTCACAACATCCACCCAAGTGAAGACCACTCCCAGGAAGTAGGTGTTTCATTATCTAAGTCCACTATAAAGAGAAGACTTCATGAGAGCAAATACAGAGGGTTCACCTCAAAATGCAAACTTAGTCAGCCTTAAAAAAGAAAGCGCTGATTAAAACTTGGCATAAAATATCTAAAGAAGTCAGCCTAGTTCTGGAAAAGCATTCTTCAGACAGATGAGATTAAGATCAACCTGTACTAGAATGATGGGAAGAAGAAAGTGTGGAGAAGGTTTGGAATAGCTCATAATCCAAAGCACACCATATCCTCTGTAAAACATGGTGGAGGCACTGTGATGGTATGGGCTTGCATGGCTTCCAATTAGACTGGGTCAATAGTGTTTATTGATGATGATACTGAAGACAGAAGCTATACAGGGCTATACTGTCTACACAAATTCAACCAATGCGGTGAGGTTGATTGGATGGCACTTCACAGTACAGATGGACAAAGACTCAAAATATACTGCAAAAGCAACTCAAGAATTTTTTAAGGCAAAGAAGTGGAATATTCTGCAATGGCCAAGTCAATCACCAGACCTCAACCTCATGGAGTATGCATTTCACATGCTTTAGACAAAACTTAAGGAAGAAAGACTCACAAACAATCAACAACTGATATCAGCTTAAGAAAAGACCTGGCAAGCATCAAAAAGAAGGAAACCCAGGATTTGGTGACATCCATGGCTTTCAGACATCAGGCATTACTAAGTCTTTGGGAAAATCTGCACATAAAACTAAGGGAGCAGTTACAGCTGCTGTTCTCTTTACACTGAGCAGTGAATGAACCCGCACCGACGCTACCCTCATGACCGAATGCTGAACGCTGCCAGGAGGAATAAAGTTAATTTCCTCCTGGCAGAGGGGCTCTGAGTGTGACTCCCACAGATTAACCACATATCTGAATGTTAATAGTGTTTTTTTCCACATGGCAGGTTCCTGTTAAATGCATCAGAAAAGTAACAGAATATAAATTAGGTAAACAGAACAAAAACAAGCAAAAAATGTAAAAAAGATGAGACAAAGGAGCATAGCTAACAACATATAGTTACACCTAATTTATTTTGGGCTAGCATACATGTAATGAGGTGACATAACTGTGCCAAGCTATGCTTGAGTTGCTGCAAACTGATGAGTTGGGTGCAGTCTTATGGGCCTTATGTACCCTGTAATTATTTTATTAATACCAATATCAATAATGGACACCCCATCTTAAAGGGGTGTCCAGATTTACAAAAGAATGTCAGACACTCGGTTCATCCTTGGCATAGCCAAATATTGAAGTGCTCCTTCTCACCTGCTTGTTTTCCCTCTATCTCCATCCTTCTCTGGCTCTTTAAAGCCAGAGCTGTCAATCAAGGAAGAAGAGGACGGGTGGAGATAGAGGGAAAGCAATGGATGATCAGAGAAAGGTGTACATAAGGCACTATGGCGCTGTTTGTGGGGAAGGATATATTTTTTTTCTAATTTTGGAGATCACCTTTAACAATAGTGGCTCTCAGCATTAAAAAATGAGAAAAATCCGAAAAGAAAGTGTCGGTGGTTTGATTTTTTAAACGAATGTCTTCTAACTATGATAGCCACAGTGTGATGAGCACAGTACTGTAAAGGCTCAGCATTATCTCTCGACATTTACCCCAGTCACTAAGTCACGGTGACAGAAAGGTCAATGTAACCTGTTCATCAATTTCAACCTGATATAATAAATACTGCAAAGTAACAGCAAAAAAACAGCTTTTTCTTGCCATTTACAATGTTACTCTAATGTACTGTTACTGTGACAACCTGTCGCTATCATTGCCATAGGGATAGCCGTTATGTAACTGCTTTATGCATTCCACAATGTATAAGGCTACCAAGTCAATTGTGTCTTGGATGGTAATTGTATATAAAGTGAACCTGTTACATTGGCTAATGCTTTTAACCTGCAGCTATAGGAATAAATGAACTTTATTCCTCCTGGGAACTACCAGCTTTCAGTCATAAATATATGCCGGAGTGGCTACACTCACTGCTCACTATATTAGTGACCGGCAGCTATAAGCACACCCCACCACCTTGACTGACAGCCAACTCTGCACTAATACACTGCAAAGCTGTCAGTCAAAGGGTGTGCTTACAGCTACCATTCACAGCTGTGAGCGGTGGTTATAGCTGCTCCGACACATCTGTATGACTGAAAGCCATCGGCTCCTGGGAGGAATAATGTTCATTTTCTCCAGGGTATCACATTTTCAGTAAAGCAGACAGGCATCTTCTTACCACTATTAACTTGCATATTAATTCCATATCTGTAGGTTAATTGCCTTATCCAACCAAACAGGTTCCCTTTAAGCAACCAATGTACTAAGCTTTGTAAATCCATGTTAGTACTGGATCACTTCTAATATATTATTTTTTGATTGTAAGCTCTTATCGGCGAGAATCTCTCTTTTGGACTATTTGCTTAATCATTTATGATTACTTGTCATTGTAAGCCGGCGTCACTCATCAATTTTTTCCAATGTGTGGATCCCATTAAGGTCCATGTGTCAGTTTTGTACAATCCTTCTTGCACCCATTTTTATTGTATGAAGAAAAAAAATATTCTTCTACCCATTAAACGGTAAAATACAAAAAGCACAAGGATAATATTGGCGAGTTTGATCAGCCACACAGATCAAAGTTGGACATGTTTCCTCTATCTGCTAAAGTAATGGATAACAACCGTACCCCTGAAAAATAGTTTGAAAGGGCCCTTATTGTGTTTTTATGCAATTGTAAATTGCTGCAGAATATGTTATCACTATACAAATAATATGAAAGATTATTATTTATTTTGTTTTATTTCCCGTCTGCTGTGACAAGGAAGCAAAAAAAAACAAAAATGCTTCAAGAAATGTTATAGAAATGCAGCTGCAGGGACATATCTAAGGGGCAAGGGGTGCTGATAGGCTGCCTGAAGTGGCAATCTGAGATGTCTCCCAGGTGGCGTAATTTTGTCGACCCTCCCCGAGTGGGATTCGGCCATTTTCTAAGCTTTCTGCGAAACTGACAGCCAGCTTGGAGAAGGAGTAGTATGCCGGCTCCCTGAATTCAATTCTACTTGCGTCTTTCAGGAGCAAGTACAATTGAGGCTGGCGACAGGGCAACGTCTGCACCGTGGTCAGGTCATCAGATGATGTCACTTAGCAGCACTGCATAGGTGTTAACCGTGACTACAGTAAGAGCTCCAAGGGAGCTGAAGAAGGGAAGGAATTTCAGAAGACAGTATAGAGAGTGGGAAATGTGTGGGAAAACAGTATGGGGAGTGGGGGTACGTATGAGGAGCTGGGGGAATATGTGAGGAAAAGCATGGTGATTGGGGATGAAGAGACTGTATGAGAAGGCAGTATGTAAAGGGAGGAATGTATGTTTTTTGCTGCTCAAAAGATCTTTTCACCTTATGAACAAGCATTTTTCTTGTTCATCAGGTGACAGTCAGCCTGTTTACTATGGCAAGATAACTGTGAAATGAGCATTTTTAACAACACTCATTCATAATTCTCTTGCAATGTAATTGCCCCTTTACGACGCACTTTCTATGGAAAACACAATACATGCTCAGCTGAACCAACGTGTGTGTATGGGAGTAATAGCTACTGCCCAATTATGTGTTAAGTGTAAATGGGTGAAGGTGACAATTTATGCCCCAAAATTAAGGAAGAAATATATGGTAATGCAAGTTTATTAATTAATCAAAAATATGTTTTTACGGAAATATAAAAAGTGGTTTAGAAGTTGTATATACATTATTTGTACACTTGTGCAGTGCAAACAAAATCAATCATTTTTAACCCTTTCACCTATTTTTTTCATTTAACCTCATGTATAAAGTAACAGTTATCCGTGCAGTAAGCACACAGACAATACTACGGTACATGAGACTTACCTCTGGAGAAACCTCAGTTATTCCAAAATGCGACAATCTTTGGTGCAGTGTGTGCAGGTTTAGTGAACGTAGGACCTCTGCGGAGGGCAAAGTGTCTGGAACACCTATTTTTCTGTTTAGTGGAGAAATAAACAGCTCAACACAGTTCTTCTTTCCCTATGTAAGAGAAATATGACTTAGCTTCCTTTTTGTCTTAAGCAACTGTTCTTAAGACACAACAATTACAACATATACAAGTGATAAATCATACATAATATCATAGTCCTTTAGAATCTCAGATGTGGTCGGTTTGCAGTCAGGAAGTATTTATTAGTTAGTAAATGTCAAATAATAATAATTATAAAAAAAAAAAACATTTTTAGTACTATTAAAGAAGTATGTCCTTCCAGATTGACAACTACAAGGAACTAAGTACAACGCCAAGACCGCAGCATGTCACTTTCCAATGGAAAGAGGAAGTTATGGGAATTATCACAGGGTCTTTGTATGAATTTAATGCAATGAGGAAACAGTAGAAAACAAAATTCTCTCCTCACTCTGTATATTTACTCTACATACAATATATGGCAGATGCAACAAATCTCCTCCCAGTAATAAATAAGGTATACTGCTCTTACATTTAGGCGATTGATGTGAACTTGTTGTGGCATGAGGCCTAAAGCTGCAGCAACTCCTTGGCGAAACTTCCGGAGCAATGTTGTATTTAGCTTGTTAACGTCCATTTTTAACATCTGAAAAAGAAACAGATAGACTTACTTATAATCATATGTATTAATACACATTCATAAATTATAATGCTTTTCAGACGTTTCACTAGGCATCACACATTCAGTGTCATCATCATGAATAGATTGCCAGGAATTTTGTAGAAAAGCAAATATTTAGGGCACAAGTATTACAAAAGGTCCAATTGAATTGGTAAGAAAAGGTAAGGTAAAACAAACACTATTACATTTTGGCCCTGATTGTACAAACCATTTATTGTAATATCTTGGATTTCTGTGAATACTATATGTAAAAAGAAAACCAAAGAGTAAAGCTGTATTTATTCACACCTTTCGGGGTAAATTAACGTGCGAATTTTGACAGCGATTGCAAAGGGTGAAATCTGCAAGAAACGTTCACAGAAAGAAAGGACATGCTGTGAAATTTAAAATTCGCAGAGCAAGTACATTTTTTGCACAAAATTTTCACAATGTGTAGATACAATTTTTAAAACTATATCTACTTTGTTTTAATTGTATTATGCTGCAGAAATTAGAGTGGAAAATGCCCACCAAATGACCATCATATGCACTGACCCTTAAACAAATTAGTAAAGAATTACATCTGTGCAACAACTGGGTTTCTATTGAATAATTAAGTGCCTAAATTCATAAGCTCTAACATATACAGTCAGAGCCGCCATTAGGGAATTACTGCCCTTACTGGCGTATGGGGCCCGGTAAGCAGAGGGGTCCCAGACCTCTTCTGCACACCGGACCCCAGTGACAGGATTCTACTGGTTCAGTAACTGAACGTACGTCCTCAGACACACGTTCAGTTAAAATCTATGTCGCTGTGCGGGAAGCCTTCCAATCACAGGCCGGCAGCTGACATCAGTATGCACATCGCCAGTAAATCCACAACTCAGAAGAATCAGAAAGAGGATGCCTCTGGACCATGACCAGGTAAGGAGAAACTTTTTCTTCTACTTTTTTTTGTAAAGTCGCACTATGAGGGCACTATGGCGTGACATGGGGGCAGAGTGGAGAGCCATGGGGGCAGAGTGGAGAGACATGGGGGCAGTATGAAGAGACATGGGGCCAAGAATGGGAAAACATATGAGGTCAGGAATGGGAGAACATATGGAGCCAGGAATGGGAGAATATATGGGGCCAAGAATGGAAAAACATATGGGACCAGGAATGGGAGAACATTTGGGGTCAGCCAGGAATGGGAAAAGATATGGGACCAGCCAGGAATGGGAGAACATATGGGGCCAGCCAGAAATAAGAAAACATATGGGGCCAGCCAGGAATGGGGAAACATATGGGGCCAGGAATGGGAAAACATATGGGGTCAGGAATGGGAGAACACATGGGGCCAGCAAGGAATGATACATGTGGGGTCCAGAATGGAGTACATACGGGACCAGGATGTGGGACATTACTGTAGGGGCTAATTAAGGGATATAATTACTGCTGTGATGTATTTTATGTTTGAGGATACTGTTTTCAGTAAGAGGGGGGTCCTCTTACTGTGCAGGACGACACTAACTTTTTTCTTCATCTGGCATAGTGAAGAAGTTGAGGAAAAATTAGGGAATATGCTCCAGATAACTGTGTATTTTCTTCAAAAACGAGTCCTGTCTGGAAGAAGTAATGGTGGTCTGTGCAGGATGACGAAAGCGATTATGAAGGACTTTAACTGGAGACGTCACCAGTGAGTCAGTGTGTTACCTATACATTGACAGTATACATTGTATACTACAGTAGCGACCAATTGCCATGTTTTAAGCTAAAAACACACAAACAAGAAATAAAATATTGACTTCCCATGACTTCCCAAAAATTTGACTACCCATGACAAAATATGCAAAACAGACTTCTGGGAGGCGGAGCCATGGAATGGCTGCATTCTAACAGAGTTCCTTGGCTGTGGAGGAAAATCCATCTCCATCCCCTTAACTGGGGCATCAAAATGCTGGGATAAGGACCAGACAAGGGCCTCCACTAACAGACCCAGCTCTCTGGAGACTCCGTAGTCTATAGGCGCAGGCAGCGCCATATAAAGCAGCAGAACTCTAGAAGAGGGAGCGAGAACGCTGAGGGCCACGCTACTCACCGGGTCTTGAGAAGAGCACAGGGGCTGCAGACCGGATCGGTGTCCATCTGCGGGTGCCTGGCGGCGGCATGAAAGACGGGAGGAAATCAGAGGCTGGGATAACCAGGTGAACGGTGGTGAGTGCTTGAGGCGAGTCGGCATTGTGCAGGCACCATTCCCCCTCCCCCTCCTAAAATGTCAGGGAGCAGTACTGGAATTGATAAAGGCTGGATGATTCAGGATGAATGAGCCCTGAGGCTCCTCTGATTAAAGATAGTTCAGGACACTTGTGAGACAGGCTGGCCACGTGAGCTGGCACGTGAGTGTGTGAGAGTGCGCTAGAGACTGGGAGAGACTCTGTGACTGTGGAACACCACTACCCCTGAGGTGGGAAATGCAATACAACACCATCGATAACTCAGAGGTGATAGTAAGACAACAGCACACTTAATACCTCTGAAACCCCCTTATTAAGTGCCTTCTCCAGTGAGACATACCAAGGGACAGGATATATGAACATTAAATCATCTGCATATCTTCTCTGCCAGGCACTGGAGAGTGGCTGTGAAATGTTTAATATATCCAGTTCATTGAAGACTCTATTTCTTTAAGCCTACCATCACTGCAGCAGGAGCCAAAGTGGAATACATACATACACACGTTGTCCTAGTGCTGCTCCAACCAGTCATTCTGCAGAATCAGCAAATACTACTCTATGTAGCTCACAACTACAAGCATCTTAGCTGAACTGCCTTACAAAGCTATATGTGATTACTAAGTCATCAGTGACATCACTGCCTTCTATACAGGAATACATTAGTGACTCTATACACCATGGATAAATTCATGGGCAAAAATAGCAAGGGAGGAAGACCCCCGACACACACCCAAACTGCAAATTCCCCCACAAAGCTAGCAAGTGATAACACCAGAGACGACTCACAGCCCATAGCCCAAGCTATAATGGACCGTCAAATGCCAGAGAATGAGAACCAGCTGACGGCTTTCCAGGCCTCACTGGAGGTGATAGTGTCACAAGTCAATACACAGGGGTCATGTCTCGCGGAGGCGGAGCAAAGAGTTTATGATCTGGAGGACGCTGTAAAGGACAATACAGGAAGACTAGAGGCCAAAGAAAAATAAACTTCTTTTCTATTGGACAAGGTCAATGACCTAGAAAATAGATCTCGCCGCAATAATTTAAGGCTGGTGGGCCTCCCCGAGTCGGTCCCATCATCCGATCTCATTAACATCGCATCAGAATGTCTTCCGAAAGTGTTGAATTTAAACCCAGCTTCAGGGAAAATCATGATTGAAAGAGCCCACCGTGTGGGTCCACCAAGGAATGGCGAAAAAGACAGATCGCGACCGGTTATCTTTAGGGTCTTGGACTTTCATGACAGGCTATGAATACTATCAGCCTTCAGGAAGAAATGGAAGTTATCCAATAACAACAATGAGCTCCTTCTTTTTCAGGACTACTCTGAGGCCCTAGCCGTGAAACGTAAAGCCTTCAGCCCAGCATGCAAAATCCTGGTGGATAACAACATTCGGTTCGAACTATAATACCCAGTTGTCCTACGTTTTACCATATCTGGAAAGAACTGGGCTTTTGATGATCCAACAAAGGCCCTAAACTATCTATCTTCCGAGATCCAGTCATCACCTCGAGATCTGGGTGACACTTGAACACGCGGGGTCACCATGCTTACTCATTTCTGTGATGTCACTGAATTTTAATGTCAGTGGTTATTTTCACAAATGTTTTACATCACTGTTATGCTATGGTTGCTTTTCTTTTTCTCAAGTTATGATAGTTTGTGGGAAGAATTATTGTTGACAAGGGAGGGGGAGGGTCTCTTTGTGCTCCTATACAGCTTACAGGTTTCAGCAGCTCCAACATTTACTTGCTGTGATGAGAGGGGAGCTGGAATACAAATATTGATAATTTCATGGCTGTTTCCATGCTCAGGGATAGGTTAATGGCGGATACAGCTAACTCAGAGGTATCCATAACACAATCTCTTTATTGGTGTTCTTGGAACGCAAACGGGCTTAACTCCCCTGTAAAAAGGAAGAAAGTCCTGAATTATTTACAATGTGCAAACTTCCATATTATTTTCTTGCAGGAAATGCATTGGGTAAAGAATAACCATTCTTCTTTCCTTAGCAAAAAATATACCGTATGAGCGGAGGCCTCTTATATCAAAAAACAAAGGGGAGAAGCTATACTCTTTAACAAAGGTATTAACCATGAGATTCTAGATGTTGTGGCAGATCCTCAAGGAAGATTTCTGCTGGTTAAAGCTAACAGATGAGGTAACTTACTGTTTGGTCAATGTGTATGCACCTAATGTTTTTGATCCTCAATTTCAGGTGCAATTAATGGAAAGCATAACCGGCTGCGAAACGTCCAATTTAATAGTAGAGGGAGACTTCAATGAGGCCCATGATGTGCTATTGGATAGATCCAACCCCCACACCTTACACCAGTCATCACAGAGCTGTTACATACAGTCACTATTGGATCATCTGGGATTGATTGACATATGGAGACTTTATCACCTCATAGAGAGGGATTATTCATATTACTCTCACGTACACGACTCCCATGCTAGGTTGGACTGTTGTTTGCTGGGCACATCTATGCTGCCATTGGTGTTCCAATCAGATATTTTGAATATCCATATATCAGATCATGCCCCTGGGACTTTTAGATCCCGCTTAGTGAGCCCAATGAAGAGAGATAAAAGTTGGAGATTTCCCACATATTCATATAAATCAGATGACTTCAGAGCATTCCTGCAAACCTCTTGGGACACTAAGGGTATGTGTCCACGTTCAGAATTGCATCAGGATTTGGTCAGGGTTTTTCATCAGTATTTGTAAGCCAAAACCAGGAGTGGAACAATTAGAGGAAAAGTATAATAGAAACATATGCTCCACTTTTGCATTTATCACCCACTCCTGGTTTTGGCTTACAAATACTGATGAAAAATCCTGACTAGTGTTGAGCATTACGATACCGCAAGTATCGGGTATCGGCCGATATTTGCGGTATCGGAATTCCGATACCGAGTTCCGATATTTTTGTGATATCGGAAATCGGAATCGGAAGTTCACAGTGTATGGTTCCCAGGGTCTGGAGGAGAGGAGACTCTCCTTCAGGCCCTGGGATCCATATTCATGTAAAAAATAAAGAATACAAATAAAAAATATGGATATACTCACCCCTCCGACGGAGCCTGGACCTCAGACGTGCAACCGGCAGCCTCCGTTCCTAAGAATGAGCGAGTGAAGGACCTGCGATGACGTCGCGGCTTGTGATTGGTCGCGTGAGCAGTCACATGAGCGGTCACGTGACCAATCACAAGCCGCGACGTCATCGCAGGTCTTTCACTTGCTCATTCTTAGGAACGGAGGCTGCCGGTTACAGCGGTTACTACCAGGGCGCGTCAGAGGGTGAGTATATCCCTATTTTTTATTTTTATTCTTTATTTTACACATGAATATGGATCCCAGGGCCTGAAGGAGAGTTTCCTCTCCTTCAGACCCTGGGAACCATCCAGGATACCTTCCGATACTTGTGTCCCATTGACTTGTATTGGTATCGGGTATCGGTATCGGCGATATCCGATATTTTTCGGATATCGGCCGATACCATCCGATACTTTCAAATATCGGAAGGTATCGCTCAACACTAATCCTGACCAAATCCTGATGCAATCCTGAACGTGGACACATACCCTTATAAGAATGACAATCGGGAGCAGAGCCAAAAAGCTCCCTTATTTTGGGCAGCCTTCAAGGCTGTGATAAGGTGACAAATTATCTCTTATATAATAAAAGGAAGAAAGTAATGGAAAACACCATAGAAACACAAATGTTGCTGACACAAGTATGTAAGAACTTTAAATCCAACAATACTCCCATTAACAAACAAAAATTCTTGGAGGCTAAAGAAGTAGCGGACACATTGGCACACGAAAGGGCAATGCATAATTTAGACTACCAAAAGCATAAGTATTTTAAATGGGCTAACAAACCAGGACAAATGCTAGCATCCCTTATTAAAAACCCTTCAGAACATAAACTAGAATAAATAGGATTCACAAAAAAGTGGCCAGACAACATTTAAAAATGAGGAGATAGTGGACGAGTTCCGGACTTTTTTTTAGCTCCTTATATGAGGAGGGTGTAGGGGGACTTGACGGTGGCTCGTGCTTTTTTGGAGCGACGTTACCCCTACACTCACAGAAGAACAAAGACTAGCTCTTAACACACCCATCTCTCCAATGGAGATGGTGCAAACCATTAATACTCTAATTATATCTAAAGCTCCTTGACCGGATGGGTTTGGTAATGAGCATTACAAAATATTGGGAGCTGCAGTAAGCCCACGCCTATGTTCAATGGAATAGTGAGAGATGGTCAATTACCCGAACGGTTTAATGAGGCTAATATTATTATGTTGCCCAAAATGGGTAAAGACCTCCTACAGGTCGATGAGACCAATCTCGTTACTCACCTCCGATTTTAAAATTTTTACAAAAATTTTGGCAAATAGAGTCCAACAGATGATTCATGATCTAATATGGCTGCATCAAACAGGATTCATCCATTGAAAATCTATCTATTACGTATAATATCAGGACAGCGATAGGGGCGATATCCTCTAGCAGAATGCATGGACACAAGAAAAGCATTGTGGGCAGCCTAGATGCAAACAAGGCCTTTGACCCAGTATCTTGGCTCTACTTGCATAAATTGCTAGAAACTCGCAATTTTGGTCCATGGTTCTGCGAGGCTGTCATGCTAATATACAGTATAAAAACCCCACATCCCGACTCTACATAAACAATACATTGACCAAACCCTTTCAAATACAACGGGGTATGAAACAGGGCTGCCCACTATCCTTATTATTATTCAACCTAGCATTGTTAAATTACTAGCCTTTGCTGATGACATATTGTTGTTTATTGCCAACCCGGCTCAAGCCATCCCAGCCATAATGAGGACCCTGGACTCATTTGGAGGAAATTCTGGCTTCAAGGTGAACTATAATAAGTCGGAGGCTCTAGTTTTGTTCCAATTGGGCAGGATAAAAGATGCAGCGTTTCCATTCCACTGGAGTGAGGAATCCATTAAGTATTTGGCCATTTGACTCCCGGCAGACCCTTCAAAGTTATTTAAAACTAATTTTAGACCACATATAGCATTGATAATTGGTCTTTTAATCTCATGGAGACATTGTGCACTTTCCTTTTCAGGTAGATGCTATTTGATTAAAATGGACATCTTTCCAAAGTTGCTATACTTATTCCAAGCTCTTCCACTGCTATTGTCACAACCAGATATTAAACAATTAAATGCAGCATTTAGGAGGTTTATATGCAGTGAGAAGGGAAGAATGTGTATAGGATTCCTCAAGCTACAATTGCCCAGAAGTGAGGGAGGAATTAATGTTCTGGATATTGGAAGATACAATCTGTCAGCTAACTTTAGGTACATTGTGGATTGGATTTGTCAACGTACAACTGGAGCAGCAGTTGAGCCCTTGGGTATCACTAACCGCTCTGATCCATCTGGGTAACGATGAGCTCCCTGATGATATTAGAGCGCACTCGTTTTTGTGGCAAACTATTTTGACATGGAGGAGAGGGAGAAAAATTTGTGGAGGGACAGGTGATCTGTCTCCCTTTCAGCCATTTCTAGGCAACCCTAAATTTATGAATAATTGACCACCTGTACATTATGTAACCTTGACAAAACAGGGATGCACCATGATGGCTGACATGCTGGATCAGAATTTCTCCCTACTATCTATTGAAACAATAACACAGTGATTTCCTTTTTTAAGACACAGGCCATTCCTCTTCCTTCAGGCACGTAGCATAGCCCAAAAATATATTAGTGGTAGGAAAGATACAGCTCAGATGAATAACATGGAGGTCTTTCTTAAAATCTCAAGGTTGCAGAATGCTTCAATGAGCAAAATACACTCCATACTACATCAGCGTAGGTCTTGGGAGGGGAGAGACACCAGGCCTTCTAGATGGGTGACAGATATCCCAGGGTTGGGGACTTTTTGGATGATACGTTGTCGCAGAAGAAATTTATTCCCTATAGTAGTTACACGGACATGGCTTTATTGATTCTCAATAGGGCGTACATCACTCCGTCAATGCAGACCAAAATGATACCTACAACATTGTATACATGCTCAAAATGTGGAACACACAACACAGACATCCTCAATCACCTGTGGAGTTGTCCAAGAATACAAGATCTGTGGCATAGGATACATGTAGAACTACAAACAACATTTCATATTACATTCCCACTTACACCGCAATGGGCAATCTTCAATATGCTGGGGGAATCTCAGCAATCTCTGACCAAGCATATAAAAGCAATTTTGGTAATATGGGCTTCGGCAGTTAGGAAGAGCATATTACACCATTGGTTGAACCCTAATATACCATCCCAATCACTAATACAGACAAAAATAATGTTCCTATTCAAAATGGATTGGTTGGAAACATTAACTGACAGATAGATACTTAACCTGGAAGTTTCTCACGACTTGGTCTTTTCTTATTCCAACATTATTACCAGCTGTCAAAAATAGACTGAGAGCTCAGTTGAAGGACACCAGATGGTATCTCCTTAAATGTATTGATGGACATATCCCGATTCCATAAACTCTAAATTTTTATGGATGCACGCAGAGAAGTGGTCGGGGGGATCAAGGGGAGGGATTACAGAATAGGTAGAGTTTGGATAAGCTTATTGTTTTGACAATAATGTCATATTGAACAGAATGGAAAAGACAACTTGGCATGAATTCTATGACATGTTACTGGTTTGATATGTATTGTTTTAAACTAATAAAAAGAGTTTGAAAAAAAAAAGCAAAACATTTGGCCCAGCAAATGTTGAAAACTAACACATAAAGAGATAAAACAATGTCAAACACACTTAAAAAAAGCAAAACTTTTGGTCGCTATTATATATACAGAGCTCCCATGTATAATGTCACCTGTGATCACTGTATTACCTGTACACTATACACTACATACCGAGCTCCTGTGTATAATGTCACTGGTGATCACTGCATGACCTGTACACTATACACTACATACAGAGCTCCTGTGTATAATGTCACTGGTGATCAATGCATTACCTGTACACTGACACTATATACAGAGCTCCTGTGCATAATGTCACTGGTGATCATTGTATTACCTGTACACTGACACTATATACAGAGCTCCTGTGCATAATGTCACCAGTGATCACTGTATTACCTGTACACTGACACTATATACAGAGCTCCTGTGTATAATGTCACTGATCAATGCATTACCTATACACTGACACTATATATAGACCTCGTGTATGTCACTGGTGATCACTGCATTACCTTTACACTGACACTATATACAGAGCTCCTGTGTATAATGTCACCAGTGATCACTGTATTATCTGTACACTGACACTATATACAGAGCTCCTGTGTATAATGTCATTGGTGATCAATGCATTACCTATACACTGACACTATATACAGACCTCCTGTATGTCACTGGTGATCACTGCATTACCTGTACACTGACACTATATACAGAGCTCCTGTGTATAATGTCACCAGTGATCACTGTATTATCTGTACACTGACACTATATACAGAGCTCCTATGTATAATGTCACTGGTGATCACTGTATTACCTGTACACTGACACTATACACTGTATACTATGTACAGAGTTCCTGTGTATACTGGCACTTATGCTAATATTAGTATTGGGTTTTTTATTAATGATCGCAGTATTGTAGCATTCGATCACTATGTGGTGGTAATTTGTGGTCTGGTCATGGTGTAGTGGTATTTGTCCCTTGTATATGGTATTATTCATTCACTATGTGGTGGTGAAATGTGGTTTTCTGTTGGTGTGGCGATATTTGCTTCTTGTGTGTGGTATTATTCATTCACTATCTTTCGCTCAGGTCGGGACAGCCATGGCTAGTCCGTAGTTTGAATTCCGATCTCAGACCGATTTGCACCGACATCTAAATGAGCCTTTAGACAGAAGGAAGGAGAGCTCAGACAAATTTAGAAGCAGTCACTACCATCAAATGTATACTGCAAAAAGAAAACTGATCAGCACCTCCCGACAGATAAGAGATGCTGGTCTGTTTTTTTCTTGTATTCTTGGTCTAGGAGAGATAAGTTTACGTTTGATAGAGTAGTTTCCTATCTAAGGCCTTGTTGTAGCTGATGGGCACATGCAATTTGGCCAATTTCTGTGCTTATTAGTACCACAATTTTTTAAATTTAGTCTATATAGAAGTAATACAGTTTAATATTAATATATCCAATGTTCTCATGTGTTGCTGCACGTTTGACACAGAATCTTACACCCGTTTACATTTGAATCATTGGTCAGATTTAGATTTTTGTAGTACATATAGACAGGTATACAGGTAGCAGCTATTTCCATGTTCATTAAAGTAAATGTCCAACATTTGACATTGGAAAACACCACTTGCATTTACTACTTTTACCAATGGATATCAGTGTTCTGTTAATGAGACTATGAAATAAAAATTCTTTATAAATACGTGTGGTAAATACGGTAAAATCCTTTACAACTGAAATTTTCAGAAATCAACGTAAGACGGGTAGAAGGAGTTATTACTCATTACTGTGAAATGTACCAGATATAATTAGGATGTCTGACAAGTACAAGGGCGATGCTAACTTTTAGAATCAACAATGAATAGAAAAAATAGGAAACAACACAACCACGGGAAGAAATAATAATTCCTACTCAGAGAACATAGACATTAGACAGACATGACTGCCATGTTATCATGCCCGACACATCCTGCTAATTGCTGACTGCCAACAGTTTTTTAAGATTCACCAAAAATATAAACATTTCTGACAATTACTGTAGGAAAAGCAAGATGTTCTTACCTTTAAACTCGAATCTTCATTTATTCTCATTATACTGTTATATAATCAAGGTGAAACGCTAAGCCTTCCTGTGCGAGCTGCTTTTACTCCTGGTGCTTCTGCAATACTCTGAACACCTGGCTTTAGAAGATGATGACACTTTCTATAAATTCTCCCTCTAATTAGCCGTACAATTTCCAAGAGGTTCTTTCTGCCTCTTTGGTAGTGGCTGAATGTTACAGCAACAGCTAGCGATATTGTGATCCTTATAGGATATATAAAATGATAACTGCAAAATAAGATGGTTATAGAATATACCAGATAGATCTTGTGATGGCGCAAATTCATTATGAGCAAATTGTACAAGGCACCTGGTAATTAAACTGATGCCACTCATTTGTCTCATTTGTGGGATTGGCTATGTATTTGTGCATGTTTTATATTATTTTGTTGTCATTGATACGACGTAGTGGGAAATATTACACGGCATTAGTTGACAGACGAGATGCTGCCTGCTTTTGTTTCCAGAGAGATGGCAGCTTCCATATTTGCACTGACTTGTTCCCTTGGGTAGCCTATCTATTGTTTGATTATAGCTGTGCTTCATACAAGTGTAAATTTCTTTCTTTCCGCCCAACCATTGCTTTTGAACCTGTGCTTGCGGTAAATAAATGAGTGGTTTGGATGAGATGAGATTTCTTATTGCTTAGCTATTATTTTTTCTAAATAGGGCATCTTTTCATTGTTTCTTGGTATCCAACATGCCTTTTTTTAGTGCACTTACTCTAAAACAATGTCTAATCTGCAGTGTAAAAAATGGCTATGGATCACTGCCTGGACAGGATTGAAACATATTTTTGAAGCAAAATCAAAAGAATTCATGAGAGGAATCTGTGAAATCAGTCTTGATGCTTGATAAATTTAGTGCATTTTTAGGCTTCATTTAGATGTTAATGATTCATTTGGGTAAGAAAAACGGTTTGAGATTTATCAGTACTTTTTAACTGATTTTCATCAGTGTTTTTATTTTCTCGAATGGAAAAAAAGTAAGCTGCAAAGCTTCATTACAACATTAAAGGGTTTTTCCAGCATTAACTCCTTTGAGACGAAGCTTGCTGTCACTTAAGTGACAGGGCCAGTTTTTACAATTCTGACCACTGTCACTTTATGAGGTTATGACTCTGGAACACTTTAACGGATCCCGGTGATTCTGACATTATTTTGTTGTGACATATTGTACTTTATGATAGTGGTAAAATTTCTTCGATGTGACTTGCGTTTATTTGTGAAAAAAATGGAAATTTGGCGAAAATTTCGAAAATTCTGCAATTTTCAAACTTTGAGTTTTTATGCCCTTAAATTAGAGAGTCAAATTACACAAAATAGTTAAGAAATAACATTTCCCATATGTCTGCTTTACATCAGCACAATTTTGGAAACATTATTTTTTTTCTTAGGAAGTTATAGGGTATGTGCACACGCTGCGGATTTTGCTGCGGATCTGCAGTGGATTGGCCGCTGCGGATTCGCAGCAGTTTTCCATGCGTTTACAGTACCATGTAAACCTATGGAGAACAAAATCTGCAGTGCACATGCTGCTTATTCCGCAGCATGTCAATTCTTTGTGCGGATTCCGCAGCAGTTTACACCTGCTCCATAATAGGAATCCGCAGGTGTAAAACCGCATGTGAAATCCGCACAAAATCCACAGAAAAAAACACGGTAAATCCGCGGTAATTCTTCAGGTAATCCGCAGTGTGGTTTACCTGCGGATTTACCAAAATCAGTCCGTAAAAATCCGCAGGACTTTCCGCAACATGTGCATGTAGCCATAAGGGTTAAAAGTTGACCAGGGATTTCTCATTTTTACAACAAAATTTGCAAAACCATATTTTTAGGGACCACTTCACACTTGAAGACACTTTGAGGGGCCTATATGACAGAAAATGCCCAAAAGTGACACCATTATAAAAACTGCACCCCTCAAAGTACTCAAAACCACATTCAAGAAGTTTATTAACCCTTCAGGTGCGTCACAGGAATTTTTGGAATGTTTAAAAAAAATGAACATTTTACTTTTTTTCACACAAAAAATTACTTCAGATCCAATTTGTTTTATTTTACTAAGGGTAACAGGAGAGACTGGACCCCAAAATTTGTTGTGCAATTTGCCCTGAGTATGCTAATACCCCATATGTGGGGGTAAACCGCTGTTTGGGCAAACAGCAGAACTCAGAAGGGAAGGAGCGCTGTTTGACTTTTCAATGCAAAATTGGCTGGAATTGAGATCAGACGCCATGTTGCGTTTGGAGAGCCCCTGATGTGCCTAAACAGTGGAAACCCGCCACAAGTGATACCATTTTGGAAAGTACACCCCCTAAGGAACTTATCTAGATGTGTAGTGAGCACATTGAACCCCCAAGTGCTTCAAAGAAGTTTTATAATGTAGAGCTGTAAAAATAAAAAAATCATATTTTTTTCACGAAAATGATCTTTTCGCCCCCAATTTTTCATTTTCCCAAGGGTAACAGGAGAAATTGGCCCCCAAAAGTTGTTGTGCAATTTTTCCTGAGTAACATACCCCATATGTGGGGGTAAATCACTGTTTGGGCGCATAGAAGAGATCGGAAGGGAAGGCGCGCCGTTTGACTTTTCAATGCAAAATTGGCTGGAATTGAGATCAGACGCCATGTCGCGTTTGGAGAGCCCCTGATGTGCCTAAACAGTGGAAACCCCCCAATTCTAACTCCAACCCTAACCCCAACACACCCCTAACCCTAATCCCAACCCTAACCATAACCCTAACCCCAACCCTAACCCTAATCCCAACCCTAACCCTAATTGCAACCCTAACCTTAATTCCAACCCTAGCCTTAATTCCAACCCTAACCCTAATTCCAACCCTAATCCCAACCCTAACCCTAACTTTAGCCCCAACCCTAACCTTAATGGGAAAATGGAAATAAATACTTTTTTTTTATTTCATTATTTATCCCTAACTAAAGGTGTGATAAAAGGGGGTTTGATTTACTATTTATGGTAGGTTTTTATAGTGGGTTTTCATGTTTGGCAGCTGTCAGACACTAAAAGACGCTTTTTATTGCAAAAAAAATTGTTTTTGCATCACCACATTTTGAGAGCTATAATTTTTCCATATTTTGGCCCACTGAGTAATGTGAGGTCTTGTTTTTTGAGGGACGAGTTGATGTTTTTATTAGTACCATGTTGTTGTGAATTTACCTTTTTGGCTCCCTCTAGTGGTTACTAGTGATTTGACTCTGGGAATGTCTGCCATCCCTTGTATGCTCACCTGGGTCGTTAGGTCAGGGGTGTTGCTATATAAGCTCCCTGGACCTTCAGTTCAATGCCTGGCAACGTTGTAATCAGAGCTAATCTGTTGTGCTCTTGTCTACTGATCCTGGTTCCTGCTAGATTAAGCTAAGTCTGCTTTCTTGCTTTTTGCTATTTGTTTTTGTTTGCATTTTTGTCCAGCTTGTACATAATCTGTATCCTTACCTTGCTGGAAGCTCTAGGGAGGCTGGAGTTCTCCCACGGGCCGTTAGACGGTTCGGGGGTTCTTGAATTTCCAGTGTGGATTTTTGATAGGGTTTTTGTTGACCATATAAGTTATCTTACTACATTCTGCTATTAGTAAGTGGGCCTCTCTTTGCTAAACCTAGTTCATCTCTGTGTTTGTCATTTCCTCTTACCTCACCGTTATTATTTGTGGGGGGCTTGTATCCAACTTTTGGGGTCTATTCTCTGGAGGCAAGAGAGGTCTTTGTTTTCCTCTTCTAGGGGTAGTTAGTCCTCCGGCTGGCGCGAGACATCTAGCGACCAACGTAGGCATGTTCCCCGGCTACTTCTAGTGTTGGCGATAGGAGTAGATATATGGTCAACCCAGTTACCACTGCCCTATGAGCTGGATTTTTGTACTTCGCAGACTTACTTGTTCCTCTGAGACCCTCGCCATTGGGGTCATAACAGTTTGCCAGGCCAGTATTAAATGTTAAATGCATTGCAGAAGCGGGATTATAAGAAAGAAAATTCTGAGTTTTTTTTTCTCTTTCTCATTTTTTTTTCTTTTCCCCTTTACCTCTGAGTGGCTTGTGTTTGCTGCAGACATGAATGTCCAGACCTTGATTACAGGTGTGGACCAGCTTACTGCTCGTGTGCAGAGCATACAAGATTATGTTATCAGAAATCCTATGTCAGAACCTAAGATACCGATTCCTGAACTGTTTTCCGGAGACCGATTTAAATTTAGAAATTTCAGGAATAATTGTAAATTGTTTTTGTCCCTGAGACCCTGTTCATCTGGAGACTCCGCTCAGCAAGTGAAAATTGTTATTTCTTTTTTACGGGGCGACCCTCAGGATTGGGCCTTCTCGCTGGCGCCAGGAGATCCGGCATTGGCTGATATTGATGCGTTTTTTCTGGCGCTCGGTTTGCTTTATGAGGAACCCAATCTTGAGATTCAGGCAGAAAAAGCCTTGCTGGCTATGTCTCAGGGCCAGGACGAGGCTGAAGTGTATTGCCAAAAATTTCGGAAATGGTCCGTGCTGACCCAGTGGAACGAGTGTGCATTGGCTGCAAATTTCAGAAATGGCCTTTCTGAAGCCATTAAGAATGTGATGGTGGGTTTTCCCATTCCCACAGGTCTGAATGATTCTATGGCCCTGGCAATTCAAATCGACCGGCGGTTGCGGGAGCGCAAAACCGCAAATTCCCTCATGGTGTTGTCTGAACAGGCACCTGATTTAATGCAATGTGATAGAATCCTGACTAGAAATGAGCGGAAAATTCATAGACGCCAGAATGGCTTGTGTTACTACTGTGGTGATTCTACACATGTTATCTCAGCATGCTCTAAACGTCTTACTAGGGTTGTTAGTCCTGTCGCCATTGGTAATTTGCAACCTAAATTTATGCTATCTGTAACTTTGATTTGCTCACTGTCATCGTATCCTGTCATGGCGTTTGTAGACTCAGGTGCTGCCCTGAGTCTGATGGATCTGTCATTTGCCAAGCGCTGCGGTTTTGTTCTGGAGCCATTAGAAAATCCTATCCCTCTTAGGGGTATTGATGCTACGCCTTTGGCAAAAAATAAACCGCAGTTCTGGACACAGGTTACCATGTGCATGACTCCCGAACATCGGGAGGTGATACGTTTTCTTGTTCTGCATAAGATGCATGATTTGGTTGTTTTGGGTTTGCCATGGTTACAGACCCATAATCCAGTCTTGGACTGGAAGGCAATGTCGGTGTCAAGTTGGGGCTGCCATGGAATTCATGGAGATTCCCTGCCCTTGTCTATTGCTTCTTCTACGCCCTCGGAAGTTCCGGCGTATTTGTCTGATTATCAGGATGTCTTCAGCGAGTCTAAGTCCAGTGCACTGCCTCCTCATAGGGAATGTGACTGTGCAATAGATTTGATTCCTGGCAGTAAGTTTCCTAAGGGGAGACTGTTTAATTTGTCGATACCTGAACATACCGCGATGCGTTCATATATCAAGGAGTCTCTTGAGAAGGGGCATATCCGTCCTTCTTCTTCCCCTCTTGGTGCGGGATTCTTTTTTGTGGCCAAAAAGGACGGATCTTTGAGGCCTTGTATTGACTATCGGCTTTTAAACAAGATCACTGTCAAATTTCAGTATCCTTTGCCGCTGTTGTCAGACTTGTTTGCCCGGATTAAAGGTGCCAAGTGGTTCACAAAGATAGACCTTCGTGGTGCGTACAACCTTGTGCGCATTAAGCAAGGCGATGAATGGAAAACCGCATTCAATACACCCGAAGGTCATTTTGAGTACTTGGTGATGCCATTTGGGCTCTCTAATGCACCTTCAGTTTTTCAGTCCTTCATGCATGACATTTTCCGGAAGTATCTGGATAAATTTTTGATTGTTTATCTGGATGATATTCTGGTTTTTTCTCATGATTGGGACTCGCATGTGGAGCAGGTCAGGATGGTTTTTAAGATTTTGCGTGAAAATTCTTTGTTTGTTAAAGGCTCAAAGTGTCTCTTTGGTGTACAGAGGGTTCCCTTTTTGGGGTTCATTTTTTCCCCTTCTGCTGTGGAGATGGACCCAGTCAAGGTCCGAGCTATTCATGATTGGACTCAACCCTCGTCAGTTAAGAGTCTTCAGAAGTTCTTGGGTTTTGCTAACTTCTACCGTCGTTTTATCGCAAATTTTTCTAGCGTTGTTAAACCATTGACGGATATGACCAAGAAAGGCTCTGATGTAGCTAACTGGGCTCCTGCTGCCGTGGAGGCTTTCCAGGAGTTGAAACGCCGGTTTACTTCGGCGCCTGTTTTGTGCCAACCTGACACCTCACTTCCCTTTCAGGTGGAGGTGGATGCTTCGGAGATTGGGGCAGGGGCCGTTTTGTCACAGAGAGGCCCTGGTTGCTCTACTATGAGACCTTGTGCCTTTTTCTCCAGGAAGTTTTCGCCGGCAGAGCGAAATTATGATGTGGGCAATCGGGAGTTGTTGGCCATGAAGTGGGCATTTGAGGAGTGGCGTCATTGGCTCGAGGGTGCTAAGCATCGTGTGGTGGTCTTGACTGATCACAAAAATCTGATGTATCTCGAGTCTGCTAAACGCCTGAATCCTAGACAGGCCCGCTGGTCATTGTTTTTCTCCCGTTTTGACTTTGTGGTCTCGTATTTACCAGGTTCTAAGAATGTGAAGGCCGATGCTCTGTCTAGGAGCTTTGTGCCTGATGCTCCTGGAGTCGCTGAACCTGTGGGTATTCTTAAGGAAGGAGTTATCTTGTCTGCTATTTCTCCTGATCTGCGGCGTGTGTTGCAGAGATTTCAGGCTGGTAGGCCTGACTCTTGTCCATCTGACAGATTGTTTGTGCCTGCTAAATGGACCAGCAGAGTCATTTCCGAGGTTCATTCCTCAGTGTTGGCAGGGCACCCGGGAATTTTTGGCACCAGAGATCTGGTGGCCAGGTCCTTTTGGTGGCCTTCCTTGTCAAGGGATGTGCGGTCATTTGTGCAGTCCTGTGGAACTTGTGCTCGAGCTAAGCCTTGCTGTTCTCGTGCCAGCGGGTTGCTCTTGCCCTTGCCTGTCCCGAAGAGACCTTGGACACACATCTCTATGGATTTCATTTCTGATCTTCCGGTGTCTCAGGGCATGTCTGTCATCTGGGTGATATGTGATCGTTTCTCCAAGATGGTCCATTTGGTTCCTTTGCCTAAGCTGCCCTCCTCTTCTGATCTGGTTCCTGTGTTCTTCCAGAACGTGGTTTGTTTGCACGGCATTCCTGAGAATATTGTGTCGGACAGAGGATCCCAGTTTGTTTCCAGGTTCTGGCGATCCTTTTGTGGTAGGATGGGCATTGATTTGTCGTTTTCGTCCGCTTTTCATCCCCAGACTAACGGACAAACGGAGCGAACTAATCAGACTCTGGAGGCTTATTTGAGGTGTTTTGTCTCTTCTGATCAGGATGATTGGGTGACCTTCTTGCCGTTGGCTGAATTTGCCCTTAATAATCGGGCTAGTTCCGCCACCTTGGTTTCGCCAATTTTCTGCAACTCTGGTTTCCATCCTCGTTTTTCCTCGGGACATGTGGAGCCTTCTGACTGTCCTGGGGTGGATTCCGTGGTGGATAGGTTGCAGCGGATCTGGAGTCATGTGGTGGACAACTTGAAGTTGTCACAGGAGAAGGCTCAGCGTTTTGCCAATCGCCGCCACGGTGTGGGTCCCCGACTTCGCGTTGGGGATTTGGTATGGCTGTCTTCTCGATTTGTTCCTATGAAGGTCTCCTCTCCCAAATTTAAGCCTCGCTTCATTGGTCCTTACAAGATATTGGAAATCCTTAATCCTGTATCCTTTCGCCTGGAGCTTCCGGTGTCGTTTGCCATTCACAACGTATTTCATAGGTCCTTGTTGCGGCGGTACGTTGTGCCTGTGGCCCCTTCTGCTGAGCCTCCTGCTCCGGTGTTGGTTGAGGGCGAGTTGGAGTACGTGGTGGAGAAGATCTTAGATTCTCGTCTCTCCAGGCGGAGGCTTCAGTACCTGGTCAAGTGGAAGGGCTATGGTCAGGAGGATAATTCCTGGGTGGTCGCCTCTGATGTGCATGCGGCCGATTTGGTTCGTGCCTTTCACACCGCTCATCCTGATCGCCCTGGTGGTCTTGGTGAGGGTTCGGTGACCCCTCACTAAGGGGGGGGTACTGTTGTGAATTTACCTTTTTGGCTCCCTCTAGTGGTTACTAGTGATTTGACTCTGGGAATGTCTGCCATCCCTTGTATGCTCACCTGGGTCGTTAGGTCAGGGGTGTTGCTATATAAGCTCCCTGGACCTTCAGTTCAATGCCTGGCAACGTTGTAATCAGAGCTAATCTGTTGTGCTCTTGTCTACTGATCCTGGTTCCTGCTAGATTAAGCTAAGTCTGCTTTCTTGCTTTTTGCTATTTGTTTTTGTTTGCATTTTTGTCCAGCTTGTACATAATCTGTATCCTTACCTTGCTGGAAGCTCTAGGGAGGCTGGAGTTCTCCCCCCGGGCTGTTAGACGGTTCGGGGGTTCTTGAATTTCCAGTGTGGATTTTTGATAGGGTTTTTGTTGACCATATAAGTTATCTTACTACATTCTGCTATTAGTAAGTGGGCCTCTCTTTGCTAAACCTAGTTCATCTCTGTGTTTGTCATTTCCTCTTACCTCACCGTTATTATTTGTGGGGGGCTTGTATCCAACTTTTGGGGTCTATTCTCTGGAGGCAAGAGAGGTCTTTGTTTTCCTCTTCTAGGGGTAGTTAGTCCTCCGGCTGGCGCGAGACATCTAGCGACCAACGTAGGCATGTTCCCCGGCTACTTCTAGTGTTGGCGATAGGAGTAGATATATGGTCAACCCAGTTACCACTGCCCTATGAGCTGGATTTTTGTACTTCGCAGACTTACTTGTTCCTCTGAGACCCTCGCCATTGGGGTCATAACACATGTTTGGGCACTTGACATTTTTTGATCGCTTTTTATTCCGATTTTTGTAAGGCAGAATGAACAAAAACCAGCAATTCCTGAATTTCTTTTGGGGGGAGCGTTTACACCGTTCCGAGTGTGGTAAAATTGATAAAGCAGTTTCATTCTTCGGATCAGTACGATTACAGCAATACCTCATTTATACAATTTTTTTCTGTTTTGGCGCTTTTAGGCTATGTGCACACTTTGCGGATTCTGCTGCGGATTCCACCGCAGCAGATTTTATGAAATCCGCAGTGCAAAAAGTACTGCGGATTTATCGCGTTTTTTTGTGCGGTTTCCACTGCGGTTTTAGACACCTGCGGGTTTTTAACATGGAGCAGGGGCCAAACCGCTGCGGATACCGCACAAAGAATTGACATGCTGGGGAATGAAAACCACTGCGTTTCCGCGCGGTTTTATCCGCAGCATGTGCACAGCGTTTTTTGTTTTCCATAGGTTAACATTGTACTGTACACCACATGGAAAACTGCTGCGGATCCGCAGCGTCCAAAAACGCTGCGGATCCACAGCAAAAACCGCAAAGTGTGCACATAGCCTTACACAATAAAAACTATTTTATAGAAAAAATAATTATTTTTGCATTGCTTTATTCTGAGAGCTATAACTTTTTTATTTTTCTGCACATGGAGCTGTATGGCAGCTTGTTTATTGCAGAACAAGATGACGTTTTCAGCGGTACCATTTTTATTTACATCCGTCTTTTTGATCGCATTTTATTGCACTTTTTGTTTGGTGGTATGATGATAAAGCATTGTTTGCCTCGTTTTTTATTTATTTTTTATGGTGCTCACTCAAGGGGTTAAGTAGTAGGACAGTTTTATAGAGCGGGTAGTTATGGACATGGCGATACTAAACATGTGTACTTTTATTGTTTTTTTTAATTTAAGTAAATAAATTGATTTATTGGAAAAATATATATTTGTTTTCTTTATTTGGGGATTTAAAAAAAAAATATTTTCACACATTCTATTTTTTTTTTTACTTTATAACATTGTCCCAGGATGGGACATCACTATATTACATCAGATCGCTGATCTGACACTTTGCACTGCACAGTGTCAGATCAGCGATCTGACAGGCATTGAAGAAGGCTTGCCGGCGCCTGTTCTCAGCAGGACCCGGAAGGACCCCGCAGCCATCTTGGGGCTGGGGGTCTCCATGGAGACCATTAGAATAACGCAATCACATCGCATTACTCTGATGGAAGCACACAGGGAGCCCCCGTCCCCGCGCAATGCCCCTCTATGTCGCTGTCACTACTGACAGTGGCATCAGAGGGGTTAAATGCCTGCGATCGGTGAAAGCACCAATCGTGGGCATTGCTGCAGGATGTCAGCTGTCACATACAGTCTAGTTAGAATGTGGTTAGAAGTATGCATCCTTGCGGTTGTAAGGAGATGGACCAGACCTCAGGTACCTGCATGCCGGGGCCAGAACTAGAAATGCTGCATCCTATGTTCCCGGGGAAGCCTGAGTCGGGTGGACCTTCCCCTGCTGTATGAGGGAAGCTCGAGAGAGGTGGACCTTCCTGCAGACCCAAGAGGGTGGGGAGAGACAGGAGAAAAAGGCGCCCAGGAGCAGAGCAATTTGGCGCCAGGGCAAAGCAGCGCGCAGAGCGGTGAGTGCTTCCCTTGTACCCTACACGGAGTACCGATGCTGCAAGGGGTTGCATAGAAAGAGCCCAGTCTCCTGCAGAGCCAAGCAAGTACAGTAGCACGCCAGACAGAGACCGCTGCGGAGCAGTGCAAAGCAGGGCCGAGCTGTGTACATAGAGCTGAGACATGCACACAGAGTAGAGCTGAGCTAGCCATGCAGCAGCCAGAGAGAGAAGTGCCAAGCCCTGAGAACATCGGCAGGGTGCAAGCTAGTGCCAGACATCACCTGTTGACAACAGCGGGGACCAGAGAGAAAGGGACATACAGCGTGAGTCTGGTGACTGTCAGAAAGCAAGGCACAGAACACTCTGTGTCTGTGATTATAACACACATTCCCCATATGAGTGACCAAGGACAGGACAGACCCTTGTACCCTGACCGTGCCATTAAACAACTTCTGAGCCACGTGGCGCCTGTACCAGATCGTGACCCCTTTTACCGTCAGCCACTTTGGGCTCGCTTGACCGAGACTGTGGAGAGTTGTGCAGGAGTCTTGTCGAGCTTAGTAGTAGTTGTGTTCCTTACTTTTGTAGAAAACTACAGTATATTGACATGGGGCAGTGGAAGGTACCGGGGACCGACCACTGTCACCAGAAGATAAGGGTATTGTTGTCTGCTTGACCCTATTAGGCTACGTTCACATTTGCGTTGTGCGGCGCAGCGTCGGCGACGCAACGCACAACGCAGGAACAACGCATGCACAACGCTGCGTTTTGCGACGCATGCGTCCTTTTTTTGCTTGATTTTGGATGCACAAAAAATGCAACTTGCTGCGTCCTCTGCGCCATGACGCGTGCGCCGCAGTGACGCATGCGTCGTAAAACGCAAGTGCAACGCATGTCCATGCGCCCCCATGTTAAATATAGGGGCGCATGACGCATGCGGCGACGCTGCGGCGCAGAACGCTAATGTGAACGTAGCCTTAATGAGGACACTGCGTCGGCCGTTGTCGGCACCATAGAGTTTGCAGCAGGAGCTACAGTATTGACTTCCTTATATGCTTGCTAATATTTGAACCGTTGTATTGTACTGTGCCTTTATACTGTTTCCTTTAATACTGTTTTACTCTTTACCTCCCTGCGTGGAGTATTTCCCCTGTAAATAAACCTGTTAGCCCTTGCTCTGCCTCCCATCCATCACTGCATCCCGCATTCCTGCTAGAATCCTACACGGTCACATAACTGTCGCTCTCAGTGCTGGAACCGTAAAATTTTCACAGCACGCAGTGAATGTGATGTGAGCATTCACAAGTCTGTGGTCACATAGAGTGACTGTAGACTTGTAGCCTAAGACTGAATAACCCATTTAATAATGGACAGCACATGAACAGCACACTGATACTATCTGTGTGGTTGCTGTCATTTTCAGAGACCTGGATCCATGGCTCAGATCTAAAACAGTAGTCTTGTCAAAAATGATATATTTATTGAGAAAGTCATCTCGAGACAGAATTTGAGATCAACGTTTCGGCCCACTGGCCTTTATCAAGGTTATCTGTCAGAAGTAATTGACTGAATCAGTGATCTGTGTGATGATCGATCCATGTGAAGGGGGGTACCGCGGGTTGAAACGTTCGTCGCAAATTCTGTCTCGAGTTGACCTCAATAAATATTCACTGCTCAAAAAAATAAAGGGAACACTAAAATACCACATCCTAGATATCACTGAATGAAATATTCCAGTTGTAAATCTTTATTCATTACATAGTGTAATGTGTTGAGAACAATAAAACATAAAAAATATGAACATAAATCACAACTAATATCCCACGGAGGTCTGGAGTTGGAATGATGCTCAAAATCAATCAGTGGAAAATGAAGTTACAGGCTGATCCAACTTCAGTGGAAATGCCTCAAGACAAGGAAATGATGCTCAGTAGTTTGTGTGGCCTCCACATGCCTGTATGACCTCCCTACAGCACCTGGGCATGCTCCTGATGAGGCGGCGGATGGTCTCCTGAGGGATCTCCTCCCAGACCTGGACTAAAGCATACACCAACTCCTGGACAGTCTGTGGTGCAACGTGACGTTGGTGGATGGTGCGAGACATGATGTCCCAGATTTGTTAAATCGGATTCAGGTCTGGGGAACAGGCGGGCCAGTCCATAGCTTCAATGCATTCATCTTGCAGGAACTGCTGACACACTCCAGCCACATGAGGTCTGGCATTGTCCTGCATTAGGAGGAACCCAGGACCAACCGCACCAGCATATGGCCTAACAAGGGGTCTGAGGATCTCATCTCGGTACCTAATGGCAGTAAGGCTACCTCTGGCGAGCATATGGAGGGCTGTGTGGCCCTCCAAAGAAATGCCACCCCACACCCTTACTGGCCCACTGCCAAACCAGTCATGCTGAAGGATGTTGAAGGCAACAGATCGCTCTCCACGGCGTCTCCAGACTCTGTCACGTCTGTCACATATGCTCAGTGTGAACCTGCTTTCATCTGTGAAGAGCACAGGGTGCCAGTGACGAATTTGCCAATCCTACTATTCTGTGGCAAATGCCAAGCGTCATGCACGGTGTTGGGCTGTGAGCCCAACCACCATCTGTGAGCGTTGGGCACTCAGACCATTCTCATGGAGTCGGTTTCTAACCGTTTGTGCAGACACATGCACATTTGTGGCCTGCTGGAGGTCATTTTGCAGGGCTCTGGCAGTGCTCCTCCTGTTCCTCCTTGCACAAAGGCTGAGGTAGCGGTCCTGCTGCTGGGTTGTTGCCCTCCTATGGCCCCTGGTAGCGCCTCGAGCCTCTGGACACTACGCTGACAGACACAGCAAACCTTCTTGCCACAGCATGCATTGATGTGCCATCCTGGATGAGCTGCACTACCTGAGCCACTTGTCTGGGTTGTAAAGTCCGTCTCATGCTACCACGAGTGTGAAAGCTCAATCAACATTCAAAAGTGACCAAAACATCATCCAGAAAGCATTGGTACTAAGATGTGGTCTGTGGTCCCCACCTGCAGAACCACTCCTTTATTGAGTGTGTCTTGATAATTGCCAATAATTTCCATCTGTCATCTATTCCACTTGCACAACAGTATGTGAAATTCATTGTCAAACAGTGTTGATTCCTAAGTGGAAAGTTTGATTTCACAGAAGTTTGATTTACTTGGAGTTATATTCTGTTGTTTAAGTGTTCCCTTATTTTTTTGAGCAGTGTATCATTTTTCAGCAAGACTACATGTCGTCCCAAAGGTTTTCTTCAACAACTTAGATTTCATGTTTGCCGTGCGGCACCTAATTTTTGATTGCAGATGCCTTGATTTATAATATATGTTTATTTTTGAGGACACATGGTCCACAAAAAAACACAGACATGTGAATAGCTCCATAGGTCATCTTCAGTACTGTCAATAAGACTTCTGTCTGGAATTGATTTTTTGCTTTTTTAAGCTAACCCCTTACTGGGGTGATTTTGTGATGTTTTAAGCAAATTTTTTTAAAAAATCGCACGTCATGGAAATGGCTAAAACTGTGAAAATACTGGGAACCCTGTCTCTTTTGACAAGCTCAAAATAAGAATGATGGACTATTATAACATGTAAAGTTCCCCACAATTTTTTTTTAAGAAAGAAAGGTGCACCTTTATGGTACATAGGGTCTGGCTTAGGAAAAATGGAGTCATTTTAGCCCATGTGCTCAATGGTAGGGATATTTTTTCATGACAGAGTTATCAAATGAGGAAAATACAGTTGTGTGTAAATACTATATGTTACCTAGCTTTAACATAAAAATTGGCTAAATTACACCACTTCTGACAAATGTGAGCCACATTGATAGCCTTTACGTTTTGTAAAAAAACACATTTTGCACAGTGTTCCATTCATTTCCCATGCAGTGACTAGGACAGGTAAAATGGCTTTCCAATGTAAGGTGCTATCAACAACTCCCCATATCTCAACTTCATGCACCTTTGTAACCATTACATAGGGGGTTTTGTATTATTGGACCTAGCTCTTTTCACTACAAAACTAGGTTTTTGATACAGTTCAACCATTATCTATGAATACTAGATACTAGTCGTTACAGAACAAGCTCTGTTGGCAGTAATTTCAGAATGTCCTCCATCACTGGAGTGTGACATGAAGTCAGTTGGGTGGACAATAATGTAATTGTTCCCAGTATCCCCTTTTCACTATCATCATTGAAATTCTTAAATTTATAGGGTAAACCTGATTGTTAAAAATAATATAAAGACAGAATATTTTTTAAACTCAATAAAAGACCCCGACCACTCATTGGTGCACTAACACCATTCTGTTTACAGTACCTCTCTCATCCCACTTCTGTATACTGCTGAAGATTTTTTATAGAGAGTAAAATAGATTTCTGCAACTTAATGTTTTATGAATGCACCATGACAATTCAGATTCCTTATGTCAAACACACTCATGTAATTCAATCTAATTAAATAAAAAGAGGTAAATGTGCCGTAATACTTATCCAGTCAATGAAATGCAGCAGAGAGATGCATAACACATTTCTTTCTTCAAGGCAATTTACGGAAATGTTTTTAATTTGTTAACGGTATTCCCTTTTGAGTAGTGCTCTGGTTCCTCATCTTGAAATGTAAATCAATTAACTTCCTAGAAGAATTTAGTATGGTTAATTGAGTTAAAGGGAACCTGTCAGCAGGATTGTGAACAGTAACCTACAGACAGTGTCAGGTCGGCACCGTTATACTGATTACAATGATACCTTGGTTGATGAAATACGTCTTGTGGTTGTTGTTTAACCCCTTTACCCCCAAGGGTGGTTTGCACGTTAATGACCAGGCCAATTTTTACAATTCTGACCACTGTCCCTTTATGAGGTTATAACTATGGAACGCTTCAACGGATCCCGGTGATTCTGACATTGTTTTCTCGTGACATATTGTACTTCATGATAGTGGTAAAATTTCTTTGATATTACCTGCGTTTATTTGTGAAAAAAATGGAAATTTGGCGAAAAGTTAGAAAATTTCACAATTTTCCAACTTTGAATTTTTATGCAATTAAATCACAGAGATATGTCACACAAAATACTTAATAAGTAACATTTCCCACATGTCTACTTTACATCAGCACAATTTTGGAACCAAAATTTTTTTTTGTTAGGGAGTTATAAGGGTTAAAAGTTGACCAGCAATTTCTCATTTTTACAACACCATTTTTTTTTAGGGACCACATCTCATTTGAAGTCATTTTGAGGGGTTTATATGATAGAAAATGACTAAGTGTGACACCATTCTAAAAACTGCACCTCTCAAGGTGCTCAAAACCACAGTCAAGAGGTTTATTAACCCTTCAGGTGTTTCACAGGAATTTTTGGAATGTTTAAATAAAAATGAACATTTCACTTTTTTTCACAAAAAATTTACTTCAGCTCCAAATTGTTTTATTTTACCAAGGGTAACAGGAAAACATGGACCCCAAAAGTTGTTGTACAACTTGTCCTGAGTACGCCGATACCCCAACTGTTTGGGCGCATGGCAGAGCTCGGAAGCGAAGGAGCGCCATTTGACTTTTCAATGAAAAATTTACTGGAATTGAGATGGGACGCCAGGTTGCGTTTGGAGAGCCCTAAACATTGAAACCCCCCACAAGTGACACCATTTTGGAAAATAGACCCCCTAAGGAACTTATCTAGTTGTGTGCTGAGCACTTTGACCCATTAAGTGATTCACAGAAGTTTATAACGCAGAGCCGTGAAAATAAAAAATCTTTTTTTTCCCACAAAAATTATTTTTTAGCCCCCAGTTTTGTACTTTTCCAAAGGTAACAGTTGAAATTGGACCACAAAAGTTGTTGTGCAATTTGTCCTGAGTATGCTGATGCCCCATATGTGGGGGTAAACCACTGTTTAGGCGCATGGGAGAGCTCGGAAGGGAAGGAGCGCCGTTTGACTTTTCAATGCAAAATTGACAGGAATTGAGATGGGACGCCATGTTGCGTTTGGAGAGCCCCTGATGTGTATAAACATTGAAACCGCCCACAAGTGACACCATTTTGGAAAGTAGACCCTCTAAGGAACTCATCTAGATGTGTTGTGAGAGCTTTGAACCCCCAAGTGTTTCACTACAGTTTATAACGCAGAGCCATGAAAATAAAAATTCTTTTTTTTTTCACAAAAATGATTTTTTAGCCCCCAGTTTTGTATTTTCACAAGGGTAACAGGATAAATTGGACCCCAATAGTTGTTGTACAATTTGTCCTGAGTAAGCTGATACCCCATATGTGGGGGGAACCACTGTTTGGGCGCATGGCAGAGCTCGGAAGGGAAGGAGCGCCATTTGGAATGCAGACTTAGATGGATTGGTCTGCGTTGCATTTGCAGAGCCCCTGATGTACTCAAACAGTAGAAACCCCCAAGAAGTGACCCCATATTGGAAACTAGACCTCCCAAGGAACTTATCTAGATGTGTTGTGAGAACTTTGAACCCCCAAGTGTTTCACTACAGTTTATAACGCAGAGCCGTGAAAATAAAAAATCTTTTTTTCCCACAAAAATTATTTTTTAGCCCCCAGTTTTGTACTTTTCCAAAGGTAACAGTTAAAATTGGACCACAAAAGTTGTTGTCCAATTTGTCCTGAGTACGCTGATACCCCATATGTTGGGGTAAACCCCTGTTTTGGCGCACGGGAGAGCTTGGAAGGGAAGGAGCACTGTTTTACTTTTTCAACGCAGAATTGGCTGGAATTGAGATCGGACGCCATGTCTCGTTTGGAGAGCCCCTGATATGCCTAAACAGTGGAAACTCCCCAATTATAACTGAAACTTTAATCCAAACACACCCCTAACCCTAATCCCAACGGTAACCCTAACCACACCCCTAACCCTGACACACCCCTAACCCTAATCCCAACCCTATTCCCAACCGTAAATGTAATCGAAACCCTATCCTAACTTTAGCCCCAACCCTAACCCTAACTTTAGCCCCAACTGTAGCCTTAACCCTAGCCAAAACCCTAACCCTAACCCTAGCCCTAACCCTAACCCTAGCCTTAACCCTAACCCTAGCCCTAAACCTAGCCCTAACCCTAGCCCTAACCCTAACCCTAGCCCTAACCCTAGCCCTAATGGGAAAATGGAAATAAATAAATTTTTTTAATTTTTTAATTTTTCCCTAACTAAGGGGGTGATGAAGGAGGGTTTGATTTACTTTTATAATGGGTTTTTTAGCGGATTTTTATGATTGGCAGCCGTCACACACTGAAAGACGCTTTTTATTGCAAAAAATATTTTTTGCGTTACCACATTTTGAGAGCTATAATTTTTCCATATTTTGGTCCACAGAGTCACGTGAGGTCTTGTTTTTTGCGGGACAAGTTGACATTTTTATTGGTAACATTTTCGGGCATGTGACATTGTTTGATCACTTTTTATTCCGATTTTTGTGAGGTGGAATTACCAAAAACCAGCTATTCATGAATTTCTTTTGGGGGAGGCGTTTATACCGTTCCGCAATTGGAAAAATGGATAAAGCCGTTTTATTCTTCGGGTCAGTACAATTACAGCGATAACTCATTTATATCATTTTTTATGTTTTGGCGCTTTAATACGATAAAAACTATTTTATAGAAAAAATAATTATTTTGCATCGCTTTATTCTGAGGACTATAACTTTTTTTTTTTTTTAATGACACTGTATGGAGGCTCGTTTTTTGCGGGACAAGATGCCGTTGTCAGCGGTACCATGGTTATTTAAATCCGTCTTTTTGATCGCGTGTTATTCCACTTTTTGTTTGGCGCAATGATAATAAAGCATTGTTTTTTGCCTCGGTTTTTTTTTTTTTTTTTACGGTGTTCACTGAAGGGGTTAACTAGTGGGACAGTTTTATAGGTCGGGTCGTTACGGACGCGGCGATACTAAATATGTGTACTTTTATTTTTTTTTTTTATTTTGATAAAGAAATGTATTTATAGGAACAATATATATATATTTTTTTTTTTTTGAATTTTTTTTGAATTTTTTTTACACATGTGAATATTTTTTTTTTACACTATAACATTGCCCCAGGGGGAGCATCATGTTATAGTGTAAGATCGCTGATCTGACACTTAGCTGTGCACTGTGTCAGATCGGCGATCTGACGTGCACAGCTCCAGGCTTCCCGGCGCCTGGAGCAGGCGCTGTGAAGCCACCTCCCTGCAGGACCCGGATGCAGCGGCCATTTTGGATCCGGGCCTGCTGCAGGGAGGAGGTGTTGCTCCGGGGGTCTCAGGGAAGCACGCAGGGAGCCCCCTCCCTGCGCAATGCTTCCCTATACCGCCGGAACACTGCAATCATGTTTGATCGCAGTGTGTCGGGGGTTAATGTGCCGGGGGTGGTCCGTGACCGCTCCTGGCACATAGTGCCGGATGTCAGCTGCGATAGTCGGCTGACACCCGGCCGCGATCGGCCGCACTCCCCCCGTACTATCCCGTCGTATGACGTACTATACCGTTGGTGGTCATATGGGCCCACCCCACCTTGACGGGATAGTACGTCTAATGTCAGAAAGGGGTTAATCTTTATTTTTAGTATTGAGTTAATGATATGTTTGTGCTCCGGGGCGGCCTGTGGGGGTCTTCATGTGATGCTCTGATTAGGTATTCATAAGGCAGACTGCTGACAGGTTACTGATCCCTCACTGACCTGCCCCCTAGTTTGCATAATGAATATCTGTACATTTCAGTATGGAAGAAAAAAACCTTCTGCAGGCAGGTGCCAGTCATGGCACCTGCTCTGCAGCATAATTGCATGTTTCAATCCAATGTATTTATTATCCAATAATAAATGTTCTTGATGTTATTCAGCTAGAAAAAACAAATCAATTTGAAAATGGCGCTGCCGTGCATGCACAGTAGCAGCTATCAGTGTATATAGCTGTGATCCAATAGCTATTACTGCGCATGCATCGGTGGCACTATCTTACTGGAGAAGAAAAAAAATCATCCTCCAAGATGGCGCCGCCCACGCCTGCACAGTAGCAGCTCTTGGATATAGCTGCCTGTACTATGAATACCTGATCAGAGCACCACATGAAGACCCCTCACAGGCCGCCCCGGAGAACGAGCATATCATTAATCCCTTTCTGCTATCGGATGGAATAGTACGTCTGATGGCAGAACCCCCGCTTTGAGCCCGCATCAAAGCCAGGACATATCAGCTGTTTTGAATAGCTGACATGTGCCCGCAATAGGGGCGGGCGGAATTGCGATCCACCCGCACCTATTAACTAGCTAAACACTGACAGCAGCATTTAACAAGCGCTTCTGGCCATACGGCCGGAAATGCGCGCACCGGTGACCCCAGTCACATGATCGGGGGTCATCGGTGCGTCGACATAACAACCCGAGGTCTCCTGCACACTTCTATGGTTGTTGATGCCAGATTGCTGTGAGCGCCACCCTATGTAGCAGAGGCAATCGAGTTGTGCCAGCTTCTAGCCTCCCATGGAGGCTATTGAAGCATGGCAAAAGTAAAAAAAAACATGTTTGGTGTCTATGAACTCGTAGTGACCTGGAGAATCATAATGGCGGGTCACTGCACTTGGAATTTTTTTCTTGTTTTCAAGTACACATGGTAAAACCAATGGTGGTGTCGTACAAAAGTAAAACTTGTCCCGCAAACAATAAGCCCTCACATGGCCATATTTACGGAAAAATAAAAAAGTTATGGCTCTGGGAAGGAGGGGAGTGAAAAATGAAAACGCAAAACCGAAAAAAGCTCCGGGGGTTAAGGGGTTAACTAAACACTGAAAATAAAGATTAAAGAACAACCACAAGACAGATTTCATCATCCAAGGTATCAGTATAACGGCGCCAACCTGACATTGTCTGTAGGTTACTGTGCCCAATCCCGCTGACAGGTTCACTTTAAGCATGGAGCACTATCAGTAAAGATTAACACAATGGTTTGAAAGGCTCCTAGATCATATTAGGCTGCTTTCACACATCAGGTTTTTGCCATCTGGCTCAATCCGGCGAATTTTGAAAAAAACGGATCCATTGCAAATTGTGAAAAACTGATGAGACGGATCCGTTTTTTTGCCGGATCCGACTAGCTTATCCGGTCCGGAGCTGAATAGCTGGAGAGAGAGAGAGACCCCAGAATGGAAAATACATGCTTAGTTTAAAAAAAACATAATCCGTCACCGGATTCCATCATTTGATGGATCCGGAGCCATAGGGTTCCATTATAGCAAACGACGAGCGTGATGGATCCGTCACTGTCCGTTTTTTCGACGGACACAGAAAACGTTACTATGTCCGTTTTTTGTGTCCAGCAAAAAAACTGACAGCGTCGGAATCCGGCGAAAAATGGATGAAACGTGAGGCCATCTATTGCAATCCGTCGCTAAAACAAGTCTATGAGAAAAAACGGATCAGGCGGCAATTTTTGCCGGATCCGTTTTTTTCAAAATTCTCCAGATTGTGCCTGAAAGCAAAAACCTGATGTGTGAAAGCAGCCTTATACATCATGTAAGTAACATTACCACATACCACAAACCTATGTTTTTTTCATCTATGTGACAGCTGACTGTCTCACGAGTCCATTTGTTTGGTTTTCCAATTCTATTTCCAAGTCCATTTCCTGTCCTTCCAACGACATATCCAAACTGTAATCATGTTTATCCTGGTAAAAGGTTAGTGCATGTCTTCTATGTCTCTCCCGTAAGGGTACTGCAACATCCTACTCTGACCTTCCATAAGTAACTCTTGCACTACCTGCAATCCATCCTCAAGGCCGGGGTAAGACCTAAAGTATCAAAATACGGTCCATTTTTTACAGCCGAGATACACAGAAAAGTTGCTGAACAATGATCCGTATTCAATGCAAGGATGCGATTTTTTTCTCCAAAAATTATCCGTGTGTCATCCGTATGGCGAAATTTTCTCGCCGGCTTGCAAAATGGACATAGAATGGATCCATGGGCTCAAATATTCATGAAAACATATATACAGTCTATACATATATATATTATATATATATTTTTATATATAAATATATATATATATATCAGTGAGACACATATATATATATATTTATATTTCATACAGAGCTAGATAGCATAAAAGCTGGTAATTCAATTGCCAGCTTTTGCTATCTCCTTACCAAACCCGACAGGATATGAGACATGGTTTACATACAGTGAACCATTTCATATCCTTTAGATTTTTACATATTCCTCAATAATAATGTTAGTAGTGTGTGTGCAAAATTTGGGAGCTCTAAGTGTTAAAATAAAGGGTTAAATCATGGAAAATAATGGCATGGGACCATGGTTATTGGGCCCCCCCCCCCTGGCTAAAAACATCTGCCCCCAGCCACCCCAGAAAAGGCACATCTGTAAGATGAACCTACTCTGGCACTTAGCCACTCTCTTCCCACTGCCGTGTAGCGGTGGGATATGGGGTAATAAGGGGTTAATGTCACCTTGCTAATGTAAGGTGACATTAAGCCAGGTTAATAATGGAGAGATGTCAATAAGACACCTATCCATTATTAATCCAATAGTAATAAAGGGTTAAAAATACACACACACATTATGAATAAAGTATTTAAATGAAATAAATAAACACATGGGGTTTTAATATCTTTTTTGCACGCTTAATCCAACTGACAACCCTGGACTTCTGAAAAAAAAGGAAAATATAAAAGCAACACTATCCCATACCTGTCCGCCGTAGTCATGTTCCACAATGTAAATCCATCTGAAGGGGTTAAATACATTTACAACCAGGAGCCTGCTAATGCAGCCGTCCCTGGCTGTAAAAACTGGGGAATGAATGGAACGCAGCTTTGTTGACTTGCATTGCTGTCATAGAAGCTGCGCCTCCCTGGGGACATAAACTCATATTAACTGTAGCGTGGGAATGTTACTGAATATTTTCTCTTTCTATTTTCTTCAGGTTGAAGGTGCAGTCCAGGGCACAAGTCACAGCAGCTGGTGATGGAGATCCGGGCAGCCTGGAAGCAATTCGGAGTTCCCCTAGCCAGGTGGGGTTGGAGGCCTTCCTACTGTGCTGTTCACTGAATGCTTGGTGCTTTTAGTTCTCCTCAAGTCCCTCTCTCAGTCTGTTCACTAAGTGAAACTTTACCCACATGGCAGGCAGCTTGAGCCTGTTCCAGGTGTCACTCCCTCGTGGTGACTCCGGGCCCTCGTATGCTGCTGTGCCTTCGGGTGTCAGCTGGGGCCAAGAGACCTGCAAACTCCTGTCCTCCAGATTTAGTTGCGGGGCCTGAAGTTCCCACACAAACTTGGACTCTGGTGTCCAGTCATTGGCGCTTAGTCCTGGTGTGAGCTCAGTCGCAGCTCCTATCCCCTAGATTCTCCTCACTTCTTGCCTCTTCCTCCTTCACTATCTGCTCTCTCACACTGAACTCACTAACCTCGCCTCCAGGTGAGAATTTATAGGGAAGTTCCCCTAAAACAGGTGTTAGAGCTCCCCCTTCCGGTCTGGAGTCAGGAAAGGTATGCTGAAATTACCTGGAAAGGGGACCCCTCTTGCTTTCAGGCATGACATCACCCCCTGTGAGGGAGGCAATGCCACTGTGGCAACTGGACTCCTGGGGTTCTACAATAGCGCTTACCAAAGAATCTGCAGCGGGAACCCGAATACCTGGAGCGCTCCAATAATCAGGTGTTTGGCGCCACAGCTACATGTGTCACGGCTGTGTGAGAGCCTGTTTGTTGTGACCACCACACATGCAGCTGCGGCACCGGCCACCTGATTATCGGAGCGCCCCAGTATCCGGGTTCCCGCTGCAGCTTCTTCGGTAAGCGCTATAGCTTGTCGAATAAGGAGGGAGCCGAACATATTCGCTTATGTCTACTCTTGAGCCTGTGCTTTGTGGTTGACTTCTCTATCCGTTGAGATGTAGCAGTTAAACCTTTTCTCCAGGTGTTTATTTCTGTTATCCTTGCTTTAGTCTTTTTAGGATAACAGGTGTTTTCATTTATTCATTTGTCGGCCCAATAACCTTTCAGGTGCAGCTATATATACTTTCCCCCTGCAGGTGTTTCCTGCTGGTGATATTCTCATTGGGATGTTAAGCCATACTGGCTATGTTTATGCCAGTCAGAAACAAGGGTTTAGCCTACAATCTTCAATAACCTTGCTTCCACCTCATTGCCACCTAAGCTGTTTAAATTCCTATGACTTACTATCTTCTGTCACCATACCTTGCACATTGTAACTGCTCGGGCACAGGGTCCTCTCTCCCTCTGTACCAGTCTGTCATTGTTAGCATATTACTGTATATATTAGATAGTACAGTATATACTGGACTTAACATCACTTAATCCCTAAATTTTACAAGCTAATATCTCCGCAACAAAGATGAAAAATTAAAAAGTAAAAACTACATGTTATTTAGATCTGCAGCAATTATTTCATGATGTGACCAGTTTAATATGCTCAAATTGGTGAAAGGTTCTCTTTAATGTGGAAGACATTAATATGTTGGCATAGTTATTAAGCTTATAGCTTTGCATGTGCATTACCACTTTATAGAGATGATAAAGTATCGGAATCAAAGAAAAAGGAAGCACACCCCAGATATTGAAATTAAGAATACAAAACCAACCGGAAAGATGTCTATTAAAATTAAAAACAATTACAGAAGAGCAGTAATGTCAAAAACCGAATACCTTTCTATAATTTTAAACAACGAACATTGCAACGTCTGGTCTGTACACCAGAGAAATAAAAAAGCCAGGGGGCATGTGAGAGAATTGGATTGATTTTGTAAATGACATTCGCATCAAATACGAGTTTGAGCCAAGTGTCAGCTTAGTGTGATCCGATTCTCGCAGATGACAGAATAGTAGCACAGGTGAAGAGATGGAGAACAAAATTTCTCTATCTTCTCCATTCTGTGCATCGATAGAAATCAGACTGTACTCAGAAGTCTTCCGAGTGCAGTCCGATGTTTTTCACGTACACACAAACTTTAAAGGCCGATAGCAATCTGATTTGCACTGCAAATCAAAGCATGCGTCAATTTTTTTCTCATGCCAAATCAGTTTAAAAAAAATAAATGGCGCACTTTATTGCTTTACATGCTCTCCCTGATGCCAAGACACTGGCTCAGGTGTTTGTCAATGAGATCATAAAGCTTCATGGGGTTCTTCGGGGGACTCAGTTTGTATCTAAATTTTGGAGGGCGTTTTGTTCCCGTTTAGGGAAGCATCTATCCTTTTCTTCAGCATTCCACCCTCAAACGAATGGTCAGACTGAACGCCTAAACCAAAGTTTGGAGACCTACCTCAGATGTTTTGTGTCAGATAACTTGGGGATTGGTCTTTTTTACCACTGGCTGAGTTTGCTGTAAACAACTGTCGAAGTGAGTCCACTGGTAAGTCACCATTTTTTGCGCATATGGCTTCCATCCTCAGTTCTGCACCTTCAGTAAAGATGAGTTTTTGGGGGTTCCAGGAGAGGAATAATTCTCGTCCTCACTCTCATCTATGTGGGAAGGGATTCAGAATAATTTAAAGATCTTGGGAGACAAATACAAACGTATGGCTGATAAAAAAAACGAATGTCAGGTCCGTACCTGGGGGTGAATAAGTTGGTATGGCTGTCCACCAAAAATATTAAACTGAAAGTTCCTTCTTAGAAACTAGATCCTAGGTTTATTGGTCCTTAAAAGGTGCTGGCCGTAATCAACCCTGTAACTTTTCGTCTCATGCTTCCTCCGACTCTCAAGATCCATAATGGTTTCCACAGGTCTTTACTCAAAAGATATGTTGCGCCTGTGGTACTGTCACCTTTACCACCGTCACCAGTTATTATTGATAGCAATTTAGAATTTCTGGTAGTGAAAATCATTGATCTTCATAAGGTTCAATGCTCTGTACAGTACCTGGTGCATTGGAAGGGGTATGGTCCTGAGGAGAGGATGTAGGTGCTGAGGTTAATGCGGGTGCATTGATACGTCCTTTCATTTGGTCCATCTGGATAAACCCCGCCCCCTGTGGCCCCTCTTAGAAGGGGGGGTACTGTCACAAGTGTCCTTCCATTTAGCCTGTGTGTTTTGTTCCTCATATTAAATGGACTTTGTTTTCTTTTGGCGCTGAAGAGGTTAACAACTCTTTGCATGCTGGTTAGAGACATGCAGCTCCATCTCACAGCTGCTCCTGACATGCTTGTTTTCGCTCTCTATGAGACCTGGCGAGACCTTCTCATCCCTGCCTGTGAAAGTTTTGCTTCCTAGCTTGCTGGAATTGGTGTGCTGAAGTTGGAGTTCGTAGTTGCTGCTGGAGATTGTTGTCTTCTGTTTTTGGGTGTATGTTTTCCTCCATTATCCTATTCCCATTTGGGTTGTACCTTCCCTTTATTACTGTCTACCCTTGGTGAGTTTTTTTGTATAAGTTGCTTTTTGTTATCCCTGTTCGTCATACACTAACAATTCTATCGAAGGCCTCGTGGGGGAGGGGACAGCTTAAGACATTAACAGAAGCATAGTAAGACCAGAGACTCAGGCCTCTCTACCTTTAAGAGTACCCCCAGGACAGGGATAGTTAGGGTCCCAGTTCCAGGGAGAGTTTGAGGTCGCCCCTTCCTTACTGAAGACCATAACATTGTACAGGTACTTACAGTAGCTGTCAATATAATGCAATCATTGATACTACGGGCACCTTTTAAAAGAAATCTATTTCTGTGACTGAAAACATGGAATAAAGTCATAACTAAAACACCCAAACTACAAAAATATGTTTCATGTTTCAATTTTATTTATCTACTGTTATTTTTATATGTCATCTATGTATAATATTGTACACTCACCGGCCACTTTATTAGGTACACCATGCTAGTAACGGGTTGGACCCCTTTTGCCTTCAGAACTGCCTCAATTCTTCGTGGCATAGATTCAACAAGGTGCTGGAAGCATTCCTCAGAGATTTTGGTCCATATTGACATGATGGCATCACACAGTTGCCGCAGATTTGTTGGCTGCACATCCCAAAGATGCTCCATACAAGGCAGGATGGATCCATGCTTTCATGTTGTTTACGCCAAATTCTGACCCTACCATCCGAATGTCGCAGCAGAAATCGAGACTCATCAGACCAAGCAACGTTTTTCCAATCTTCTACTGTCCAATTTCGATGAGCTTGTGCAAATTGTAGCCTCAGTTTCCTGTTCTTAGCTGAAAGGAGTGGTACCCGGTGTGGTCTTCTGCTGCTGTAGCCCATCTGCCTCAAAGTTCGACGCACTGTGCGTTCAGAGATGCTCTTAGGCCTACCTTGGTTGTAACGGGTGGCGATTTGAGTCACTGTTGCCTTTCTATCAGCTCGAACCAGTCTGCCCATTCTCCTCTGACCTCTGGCATCAACAAGGCATTTCCGCCCACAGAACTGCCGCTCACTGGATTTTTTTTCTTTTTCGGGCCATTCTCTGTAAACCCTAGAGATGGTTGTGCGTGAAAATCCCAGTAGATCAGCAGTTTCTGAAATGCTCAGACCAGCCCTTCTGGCACCAACAACCATGCCACGTTCAAAGGCACTCAAATCACCTTTCTTCCCCATACTGATGCTCGGTTTGAACTGCAGGAGATTGTCTTGACCATGTCTACATGCCTAAATGCACTGAGTTGCCGCCATGTGATTGGCTGATTAGAAATTAAGTGTTAACAAGAAGTTGGACAGGTGTACCTAATAAAGTGGCCAGTGAGTGTATGTAATGCATACATTTATTAAAAATAACTAATATCAATTCATATTTACTCTAATTAGTTGAAATCTCAGAGGCGTTTCTATTAAAATAAGACTTCATAAAGTGTTTAGCCTTATTACACAGACATAATAACTGACACGAATCCTCTGACCGGAGAACACTTCTGTGCCTTGTGTGAATACTAATGTTCCATTCTGCCACTTCAGAAATACCCAGCAGGGAATAAATACCAGGACTTAATGGAGGAAACAAAGCATCAGAAGGGAAGGAAGGAAATTTCTGGAATAACTAGTCTAAACACAAGGAAATGGAACATATGATTCCCTTGGTAATGGATGGGATCCCTGCACAAACTGTAACCTTCCATTTTATGCAGCACTCATTTAAAAGGGAATCTATCACCTTGTAAAACACTATTTACCTGCAGATGCTGACTTACTGAAAGTGCGGCTTCCGGGAGAAACTAAAGCATAGCCATTGTTTTAATTTTTATTCTACAAACCACTATTACACCTGAAAATTAGCAACTTTGATATATACTTATCTTATAAGAGAAATCTGCTTCTTTCTCCTCCTGAACTGATTTTTCATTTTAAAAATTCTCATTTTTTCAGGTAAAATCTGTATTCAGTGAAGACAGATTATTACATTGCTGAGATAGGAGATGGCAGTTACTATTATTACAATTCTATGAAAAGGGAAGGAGATGAGAGGAGAGACAGCGAGAGGAGCATGAGGCAGAGCTCCCCTTGGTCTTCATAGAATCTTATCAGTAGCAGCTGCCATCTCCTATTTCAGTAATGTAACATTCTGTCTTCACTGAATACAAATTTTACCCAAGAATTGAGATTTTTGGAAATAAAGATCAGTCCCGAAGGAGAAAGGAGCAGATTTCTCTGATCAGATATATTACAAAGTTGCTTATTTTCATGTGTACTATTAATTTATAAAATAAAAATTAAAACACCAGTTATTCTTTAACTTATTTAATCCCTCAAGCAGCTGGCTTTCAGTCACTGAGGCATGCACAGAGTGGCTATGGTCACCACTCACTATAATATACTGTGAATGGTGGGTGTAAGCACGCTTCGGGACTTTGATTGAAAGCTCATTCTGAAACACTTGTGAGCAAAGCCGACTGCCAATCAAAGTGTGATGACTGCTTACAGGCCCAACTCACAGTATAAGGCCAGTCTCACACGTCCAGATAATTCCGTCCGGTACCGGAAACAATCGGTACTGGAATTATCCGTGTCCGTGTGCCCCTACGTTTCTGGTGTACATCAGTGTGGCACACGTGTGCCGCCCGTGTGCTCACTGGGTACCACACGCACCGTGCTGGGTACCACACGTACCAGCATCTGGTGCTGAATCCGCGATTCATATCTTCCCTGCAGCAGCGTTTGCTGCATAGAAGATATGAATAATAGTGTTTAAAAGAAAGATCAATCTGTCCATCACCCTCCCACCCCCTGTGCGCCCCCCCGCTGTTCTGAAAATACTCACCCGCCTCCCTCATTGGCTGTCGCTGCTTCCTGTCCTGGCCGCACCTTCTACTGTATTCGGTCACGTGGGGCCGCTCATTTACAGTCATGAATAGGCGGCTCCACCCCTATGGGAGGTGGAGCCACATATTCATGACTCTAATCGGCGGCCCCACGTGACCGCATACAGTAGAAGGTGCGGCCAGGACAGGACAATGCGAGGGAGGCAGGTGAGTATTTTCAGAACAGCGGGGGGGGCGCACAGGGGGTGGGAGAGCAGGGGACAGATAGATCTTTCTTTTAAACACTATTATTTATATCTTCTATGCAGCAAACGCTGCTGCAGGGAAGATATGAATGGCGGCTTCAGCACCATGTGGAGGGGACAGCGCTTACTGTAGCGCTGTCTCCTGCACGGCACAGGGACTGCACACGGAGACCGTCCGTGTGTGGTACGTGTTTTACACGGACCCATTGACTTTAATGGGTCCATGTAATACGTGCGCTCCCACGAACACTGACATGTCTCCGTGTTTGGCACACGGAGACACGGTCCGCAAAAAATCAATGACATCTGCACAGATGCATTGATTTTAATGGGTCTACGTGTGTCAGTGTCTCCGGTACGTGAGGAAACTGTCACCTCACGTACCGGAGCCACTGACGTGTGAAACCGGCCTAATATAGAGTATAGTAAGCAACTTCAGCCACTTTTTGCATGACTCCATGACTGAAAGTTTCCAGGACCAAATAAATTAATTGTCTCCCGCTAGTTGCATTATCACAAAAGTGGCCAGGCAGCATTGTACACCATTTACCTGCAGGTTAACCCCACATATGCAGATAAATAGCAGTTTTGGAGGTGACAGGTTCCCTTTAAGTTATAGTTTTAGACTGTGCTCATATCCCATTCTGATATTTGTGGCAGTGAACACATCTCTATTTCATTGTGCTGTCTTACTCAACACACCCACTCACCATCTGTTTCTGGCCGTTTTATTGCAAATTATTATAACTAACCACATGACTTGCAAAAGCTGGTTGTAAATGATTAATATTTAGTACCTGTCAAGGAAAAGTCTGAAGGAAATGGACAGTTAAAATAAAGGCTTTGCACAACACAACAGCACATCAAATGCAAAATCTGAATTTTATAGATTTGAAAACTGATGTAAAACTAGAAAAAGTCCTAACTTTCTATATTATGGCATAATTAATGCAGCTACTGTGTTGCATCCTATTTGAAAGCCAAACATCATTCCTTTGAATGAAGCAGCACCATAGTCACCCTGGGGCCACTTACACAGTGAGACTACCAATTTCAATTTTTGCAGGCTGCAGGTGACTTTAGGCCTGTGGCCGATTGGTCAGCAAGGACACGCATCGGACATCAATGTTGCACCCCAATCCTGACTTAAAAATTCAAGCACACAATGTGTTTGTGGGGTGGACTTCAGGAACATTATTATTACTACAAGTTGGGGAACTGACAGAGCATTATTACTTTGTGGGGCACTTATGGGCCATTAATACTCTTTGGGGAACTTGGGACATTATTAATTGTTAAGAAGGCTATGAGATGAAAATATTACATTTTGGGCTACTCAGGGTACACAATTAAATGTTAAATACTGTAGTCAGTTAAGGGGAAATATTACTTTATAAGGTCACTCAGGGTATTATAACATTCAAAGTGGTACACAAGTTCAGTAAAAGATGAAAAAAAGCAGGTTCAGCATTTGGGTATCAGCAGGATTTGGATCTAATGTAAGTTGAAAACACTTGGGGACATAGCTGGAATTATCAAAGTCAAATGTGCCTGTGTTGTTATTTCTGCCAATGTGTCAGGTAGGAAGAAGTTATCATGTCAGTCTGGGCCAGATGGAAAGTAAACCATCCCACCAGAAAAAATGTAAACTATAAGTCACTATGTGAGTTTAAAAGATAGTGAGTTATACATTAGAATTGTTTCCATATGTTACATCATGGCTTTTTTAATACCCTACAAAACCTCAAAGAGTTTTAAATGCCCTCTGCAGATCAGGGAGACATATTAGTAAATTAATGCTATATTATGGCATTCTGTGTAGTGATGAGCGAGTGTACTCGTTGCTTGGGTTTTCCCGAGCACGCTCAGGTGACCTCCGAGTATTTATGACTGCTCGGAGATGTAGTTTTCATCGGGCAGCTGAATGATTTACAGCTACTAGCCAGCTTGATTACATGTGGGTATTCCCTAGCAACCAGGCAACCCCCACATGTACTCAGCCTGGCTAGTAGCTGTAAATCATTCAGCTGCCCCGATGAAAACTAAATCTCCGAGCAGTCATAAATACTCGGAAGTCACCCGAGCGTGATCGGGAAAACCCGAGCAACAAGTACACTCGCTCATCACTAATTCTGTGTACTAAGTCTATTGGTAGAATACAGGATATTGATGGAAGAAGCGGAGAATTCACAAGGTATTTTGATGGATTTGGCCAACCATCTGATGCGCATAGGATTACATTGGGATTACAAGAAGTCAAGCAGACACTGCTGTAATACAAGAGACTTCCAACTTGTATGTGAAACTATATCCGGCATAAACCAATAAAAGATCACAAAAAACAAAAACCGTGCATATTCACGAACAGGATCGCAGAATTCCGGGTGAAGGCACAGGGCTGACGGCCCCTCTGCCTTTGGATCGGAGACCCTGCACATGACCTGGAGTCCCGGTCGTTGCCATGGTGATGTCATTATCATGACATCCAGGTCACCAGAGCTAGAAAATATGCTGATCATGTCCAGTGCACGATGAGCAAGCTTATCTGTCAGTGCAGAGCTGACAATTTATACAGCATGGGGATGCTGCTGCATCTCAATGCTGTTGAAGCGATCAGCCTACAAAATATGATTGTAGTGGGATAAAGTAAAAAAGTAAAAAAAGAAAGTAAAGCTTAAAAAAAAAATTATTGTAAAACTATATATATAAAAAAATATTATAATAATAATACAGGAAAGATAAATATCTTGGCACCGTGTTAGCCAGTAGATAAAATATTTAGAATTGAGAGTCCTCAGTGGTTGATACCTTTTAATGGCTAACTGAAAAGATGGTAACAAATTGCAAGCTTTTGAGACTACCCAGGTCTCTTCATCAGGCACAGACTAAAGCAAATTCTGAAGAATCACATAATTATACACAACACAGCACAGTACTGTCATTATGGGAGAGTGATAAGTGATAAACAGATGTGTCCATAAATATTGGAAAGTTCCTAGATTATGAGTGAATGTTTTGTTGTCCTCTGATTGGGGTCTGGTTCTGTTATGATGACCCCACATGGTCTGAAGTGCAAATTCCTTAATTGATGTAAAAAGACATAAATCCATGCGACACATTCATTCCTGCACTAAGTGTGTCAAAGGTCGCCATAAGTTTAAGACGGACAAGATAAAGATCCCCAATTCACATCAGGAATACAAGATCCCAGGTACCTTCAGCTGCATCACATCTAATGTGGTGTACCTAATTATTTGTACTAAATGTCCAACTGGGGGTCTGTATGTTGGGGAGACAGGGCAAAAACGGTGAACAAGGATAAATTGGATGAAGCTGCACCTCCTATACATAGAACAACTCGGCACAGATGGCGACAACCGTGGCACACACTGCAAACACGTTTCCTGCAGCGGTGCTCCAGGTGCGCCGAACGTCTGTGGAGAAAATCTAATCTACCCGAAGATTTCATCCATTATAAGTTCATGCTAAAAACATACAACTCTGCCCTTCACCTCTCCAAACAAACCTATTTCAACACCCTCATCACCTCACTGTCAAATAACCCTAAACGTCTCTTTGACACTTTCCAGTCCCTACTCAACCCAAGAGAGCAGGCCCCAACCACAGATCTCCGCGCTGACGATCTGGCCAATTACTTCAAAGAACAAATTGACCACATTCGACAGGAAATCATCTCCCAATCTCTTCATACCATGCACTGTCCTCCTGTCACGGGAGACCTAGGTAGGAAAGAGCTAATAACCCGGGCCCCTGCGATTTCCCTCAGACTAGGGAAACCCTGACTGACCCTCTCCCAGAGTTTACACTGATGGTGTGCATGTCTGGGCCTCCACCCTCGCCCTATCTCCTGTTTCAACCCTAGGCTGAAACCACCACCCCCCCACCAGTGAAAAGACCGCACTCCAATACCCACAGTTAGCACAGATAAGGATAACGGAAAAATAAGCACCACGCCGCAGTCACTCAGGAATACACTATAAATGCAAAGGGCAAAACAAATACAAATATGGGAAGGAGATAATAAGACAAAGGGAAATACACCACCAGCAACGATACTCCAACTACTTAGCTCACCACTCCAGACCGAGATAACCACGCACAAAACAGAAGCTATAATCGGCGACGCCCAATGTTCAGGAGAACTATTTAAAGGCAGTGGGCATGGCCCAGCTTCCAATCCGAGCACCAGGTAAATTAACCCTGGACCAGCTAGATAAAATCTAGCCGACGCCAATGAGCGCATAGTGGACACCTCCCTCCCCCACTGCATCTAGTTCACTCTCTGACTTTGAACCGGTTACAGAAGAAGAAGTAAGCAGGCTCCTTGCATCTTCTCGCCCGACCACTTGCACCAGTGACCCTATTCCGTCACATCTCCTCCAGTCCCTTTCCCCGGCTGTCACCTCACACCTAACAAAAATATTCAACCTTTCCCTCACTTCCAGTATTTTTCCCTCCTCATTTAAGCATGCCATCATACATCTATTGCTTAAAAAACCCTCCCTCAACCAAAATTGTGCCGCTAATTATAGACCTGTCTCTAATTTTCCCTTAATGTCTAAACTCCTCGAACGCCTGGTCCACTCCCGTCTTACCCGCTATCTCTCAGATAATTCTCTTCTTGACCCTCTTCAATCTGGTTTCTGCTTTTTACACTCTACTGAAACTGCCCTCACTAAAGTCTCTAATGACCTACTAACAGCTAAATTTAATGGTCACTACTCCATGCTAATTCTCTTGGATCTCTCTGCAGCATTCGATACTGTGGATCATCAGCTCTCCGTTCGCTCCGAGACACCGTTCTCTCTTGGTTCTCCTCCTATCTCTCTGACCGATCCTTCACTGTATGTTTTGCTGGTTCCTCCTCCTTTCACCTTCCCCTTACTGTTGGGGTTCCTCAAGGATCAGTCCTAGGCCCCCTCCTTTTCTCTTTGTATACTGCCCCTATTGGACAAACAATCAGTAGATTTGGTTTCCAGTACCATCTCTATGCTGATGACACCCAATTATACACCTCTTCTCCTGTTATCATGCTGACCTTTTTAGAAAACACCAGTGATTGTCTTACCGCTGTCTCTAACATCATGTCCTCCCTCTAACTGAACCTGTCAAAAACTGAACTCCTCGTGTTCTCTCCCTCTACTGACCTACCTTTGCCTGACATTGCCATCTCCGTGTGCGGTTCCACCATTACTCCAAAGCAACATGCCCGCTGCCTTGGGGTCATCCTTGATTCCGAGCTTTCATTCACCTCCCACATCCGATCACTGGCTCGCTCTTCTTATCTGCATCTCAAAAACATTTCTAGAATTCACCCTTTTCTTACTTTCGACTCTGCAAAAACTCTTACTGTCTCACTTATTCATTCTCGTCTGGACTATTGTAAGTCTCTACTAATCAGCCTCCCTCTTACCAAACTCTCCCCGCTCCAATCTGTCCTGAATGCTGCTGCCAGGATCATATTCCTCACCAACCGTTACACCGATGCCTCTACCTTGTGCCAGTCATTACACTGGCTACCCATCCACTCCAGAATCCAGTACAAAACTACTACCCTCACCCACAAAGCACTCCATGGCTCAGCACCACCCTACATCTCCTCTCTGGTCTCAGTCTACCACCCTACCTGTGTCCTCCGCTAATGACCTCAGGTTAGCATCCTCAATAATCAGAACCTCCCACTCCCGTCTCCAAGACTTTACACGTGCTGCGCCGATTCTTTGGAATGTACTACCTAGGTTTATACGATTAATCCCCAATCCCCACAGTTTTAAGCGTGCCCTAAAAACTCATTTGTTCAGACTGGCCTACCGCCTCAATGCATTAACCTAACTATCCCTGTGTGGCCTATTAAAAAAAAAAAAAAAAAACATAATCAGGTTCCTCGCATCATGTTCTCATACACTTTATGCAGTTAATAGCCCTCTGTGTCTGTACTGTTACATACTTAGGCAGTTATCTGGTTCATGCAGCTTTACATGAACACCCGAGCCTTACACTATGGCTGGTCCAAATAACTAAAGCAATTGTTACCATCCACCTCTCGTGTCTCCCCTTTTCCTCATAGTTTGTAAGCTTGCGAGCAGGGCTCTCATTCCTCCTGGCATCTGTTTTGAACTGTGATTTCTGTTATGCTGTAATGTCTATTGTCTGTACAAGTCCCCTCTATAAGTTGTAAAGCGCTGCGGAATATGTTGGCGCTATATAAATAAAAATTATTATTATTATTATTAATAATAAATTCTCACCGCCATACATTAAAAGAATGGATCTATCTGTGGCCAAACATTTTGTATGCCTGATCATAGCACCATGGACCTGAAATTACTTGTATTGAAAGGCAGCTTCAAATCTCAGAGAGACAGGAGAATCTGGGAGTAAAAACTTATGGCGACCTTTGACACACTATAAGGCCTCTTTCACACGTCAGTGTCTCCGGTACGTGTAGTGACAGTTTTCTCACGTACCGGAGACACTGACACACGTAGACCCATTTAAATGAATGGGTCTATGCACATGTGCGTGTTTTCACACGGACCGTATGTCCGTGCTGAAAACACGTCGACATGTCCGTTTTCTACCGGCAGCACGGACCACAATACGGACAGCACACGTGCACACGGAGAACAGTGTGCACTCTCCTCCGTGTGCACGTACCGCCCGCAGGAGAGACAGCGCTACACTAAGCGCTGTCCCCCCGCTGTGGTGCTGAAGGCGGAATTCATCTCTTCTCCCCCTCCGGAGAGAAGAGATGAAAGATCAAGTTTGTTTTTTTTTTTGTGAAAAATAAAGTTTTCATGTGTCCCCCCCCCCCTCAGTGCGCCGCCTGGTCCCTTGCCGCAGAAATACTCACCTAGCTCCCGCGATGTCTCCTCTGTCCTCTCAGCGCCGGCAGCTTCTCCTGTGTGAGCGGTCACGTGGTACCGCTCATTACAGTCAGGGAATATTCACTGACTGTAATGAGCGCTCCCACGTGACCGCTCACACAGGAGAAGCTGCCGGCGCTGAGAGGACAGAGGAGACATCGCAGGAGCTGGCCGGGTGAGTATATTCTGCAGCAAGGGGCCAGGCGGCGCACTGAGGGGGGGGGGGGGGACGCGGACGCACATGCAAACTTTATTCCCCCCCCCCCAAAAAAAAAGAAAAAAAGATCTTTCATCTCTTCTCTCCAAGGAACGCTGGGGGAGAAGAGATGAATTCTGCCTTCAGCACCACATGCGGGGGGGACAGCGCTTAGTGTAGCGCTGTCTCTCCTGCACGGTCCGTGTGGTCCTCAGGCGGCACACGGGCGGCACACGGATGCCGCACGTATGTGCCACTTGAGCACACGGACATACGGACACGGATATCTCCGGTACCGTTTTTTTCCGGTACCGGAAATATCAGGACGTGTGAAAGAGCCCTAAAACAGTTTTTATTGTATAAAAGCACCAAAACATAAGAAAACGATATTAATGAGGTATCGCTGTAATCGTACCCATCCGAAGAATAAAACTGCTTATCAATATCAATTTTACCACACATGGAACGGCATAACCCACCCAAAAAAAAGAAATTCCTGAATTGCTGGTTTTCATTCGGCCTCCCAAAAATTGGAAGAGAAAGCGATCAAAAAATGTCATGTGGCCAAAAATTGTTCCAATAAAAACATCAACTCACCATAACATGACTCTGTCGGCCAAAATATGGAAACATTATAGCTCTCAAAATATGGTGATGCAAAAACTGTTTTTGGCAATAAAAAGGGTCTTTTAGTGTGTGACAGCAGCTAAACATAAAAACCCGATATAAACCTGGTATCGCTGTAATCGCACCGACCTGAAGAATAAAGTCACCTAATCAGGTATACCGCACGAGGTACGGCGTAAAAAAGAAATAAAACCAATTCTTCACCTACTGTTCATTTTTTCATTCTGCCTCCCAAAGATCGCAGTAAAGCTCAGCGCACATTTATCCTGTGCTATGAGTTGAGCGCTTACACTGAGGTTTCCGTGTAAATCTCTGATATACGTGATTCAAACAGAACCTCTGGTGGAAGATTCCCTATAATGAGGCACTGTGGATGCCGTCTGACCGGTGATCAGCCAGTGTCTGTCTTTTAAGGATTGCATAAAAGTGCTGTCGGTCACAGTTTTGTGCACTTCTGAAAAGAAGGACACAGCTAAACAGAGGCCAGACGGAGTCGAGAGTAACTCTGCTGCCTCATTATAGTAAATGGATCTGAATCATGTCACGCAGAGATTTAGATGAAAACCCCAACGTAAATGCTCAGCGTAGAGCACCAGATAAATGTGATCCCAAACGATATGTAAATTGTTCCCAATAAAAGCTTCAACTCATTCCACAAAAAAATTAAGTCCCCACTCAGGTCTGTCATCTGTTAACTGAAATATAGGGGGCTTCCATGTTACTGGTAGAACAAAGACTCTGAAAAAGTGAAATGGCTCCTCACACACACCAAAAGAATTTCAGCAAATTCTGTGCTCCCAAATCCAAATGCCTCCTCCCTTCTGAGCCCCACAGTGTACCTAAACCACATATAGCGTCCACGCTTGGCATTTCTGAAGCGATGAGAGCCCGCCTAACCTAACAGGTGCATGCCTTCAGAAGCATTGGCTGGACATAACATACTGGTGACTGCAATGGACTGGTCACTATAGCATACTTTTCAGTACAACAACAGTTTGCAATTTTCACTTGGCAACATTCATTGCTGCTTTTTTCTGGAAAACACCCATGGAGTCAAAATCAGCACTACACCTGAAGATAAATTCCCCAAGGGGTATAATTTCCTAAATGGGGTCACTTGAGGGGGGATTCTCCTCTTCTAGCAATCAGGGGCTCTGTATATGGAGTCCGCACACTCTCCTAGGGAAATCTGAGCTCCAGGAGGCAAATAGCGCTCCTTTCCTCCCGAGTCTCTCCGTATGGCTAAGTAGTATTTCCACGTTCAGTAGAAATTGTGGGACAAATTTCTTGTGTGAAAATGTAAAATCTGTGGCTAAAACTAAATTTTGATAGTAAAAATGTAGTTATTTTTTCTTCACTGCTCAATGGTATAAAATTCTGTGACACACCCGTGGTGTGAATATGATCACTGCACTCCTAGAGGTGTAATTTGTAAAATGGGGTCACTTATGGGGGGTTATGCTGTTCTGGCACCTCATGGGCTCTCCCAGTGGGTTATGGCACCTGTAAACCATAACAGTAAAATCTGTTGCCTTCTGAGCTTTGCACTGTGCCTGAAAAATATTTCCCGATTACATGTAGGGTAGTGGCGCACTCAAGAAAAAATGGACCTCAGTTTGTTGTAAAAAAAAATCCTATTAGACCTTATAAAAATTAAAAACTTGGGGCTAAAACAACATTTGTCATGAGAACAGGATGGGCTTTTTTCTCCTGTCCTGGTCGGGTAGGGGTTAACCTTGTTTGGCCTCTCTTTAGTTCCGGGAGGGTTATTTAGGTCTGCTGCTGGCCTGATTCTGTGTCAGTGTTACTTTTGCTTACCCGGCTTGAGTTGTTGACCCAGGTTATCGTTCAGATATCTTTGTGCCTCTGTGTGCTAGTGTCTCCTCCTGTGTATGACCCAGCTTAGACTGTTTCTGTCTCTTGATTTGGGACTGCTCTGTATCCTCTAGTACTGACCCTGGCTCTGTCTCTGACCACTCTTTGTCTTGCTCTTTTGTCCTGCGCTGCCGTCTGGCTACTGACCTCGGGCTAGTCCCCCACTATCCTTCTGTCTCGTCCCTGGCTTCTGCTCGTCTTCCTGGCTTCTGACCTCAGCTTGCCTGAATACGTACCCAGCGTTCACCCAGCTGTCGGTTCTCGTCCATTCTCGGAGCTTGGTTCTGTCCCCCCGATGCCTTCCCAGACATCACTTGATCAGCCAGGTCCTGCTCCACTTTTCCTTGCACACTGTGGTGTCCGTGCATCTCCTGGCTGCCCTGCATTTCATGTGCAGCGACCCATAGAAAGACACACACTGTGAGTGTGTCTTTACAACATTTTTGTAAGGAAAATGTGATTTTATTATTTTCACGGATCAACGTTATAAACGTCTGTAAAGCACCGGGGGGATCAAGATCCTTACCATGCATCTAAATATATTTTTTTAAGGGGTCTATTTTCCAAAGTGGTGTCACTTGTGGGGGATTTTCACTGTTTAGGCACATCAGAGGCTCTACAAACGCGACATTGCGTCCGCCAATTGTTCCAGCAAATTTTGCATTCAATAAGTCAAATGGTGCTCCTTCTCTTCCAAACTCTGGAGTGGGACTCAGGAGAAATTGCACAACAAAATGTATGGTGCAATTTTTCCTGTTACCATTCTGAAAATGCAATATTTTGTGCTGAAAACTTATTTGTGGGGAATTTTTGTTTTTTTACAGCTCAATGTAATAAACTTCTGTGAAGTACCTGAGGGTTCCATGTGCTCACCACACATCTAGATCAGTTCCCTGTGGGGTCTAGTTTCCAAAATGGTGTCACTTTTGGGGGATTTTCACTGTTTAGGCACATCATAGGCTCTCCAAACACGACATGGCTTCCACCAATTGTTCCATCAAATTTTGCATTCACAAAGTAAAATGGTGCTCCTTCCCTTCCGAGCTCTTCTGTGCTCCCAAACAGTGGTTTTCTCCCTGATATGGGGTATCGGCATGCTCAGGAGAAATTGCACAAAAAATTTTGGGGTCCATTTTTTCCTGCTACCTGTGTCAAAATAAAAAAAACTGGATCTGAAGTAAATTTTTTGGTTTAAAAAGATAAATGTTAAAAAAAAATTTCAAAAAATTCCCGTGAAGCACCTGAAGGGTTAATAAACTTCTTGAATATGGTTTTGAGCACCTTGAGGTGTCCAGTTTTTATAATGGTGTCACTTTTGGGTGTCTTCTTTCATATAGACCCCTCAAAGTGACTTCAAATGTGACGTGGTCACTAAAAAAATGGTTTTGTAAATTTTGTTGGAAAAATGAAAAATCATTTTTCAAATTTTAACCCTTATAACTTCCTAACAAAAAAAAAATTGTTCAAAAATTGTGCTGATGTAAATTAAACATGTGGGAAATGTTATTTATTAACTATTTTGTGTGACATATCTCTGTAATTTAAGAGCATGAAAATTAAAAGTTTGAAAATAGCGAAATTTTCAAAATTTTTGCCAAATTTCCATTTTTTTCACAAATAAACACAAGTCATACCAAGGAAATTTTACCATTACCATGAAGTACGATATGTCATGAAAAAACAGTCTCAGAATTACCACGATCCATTGAAGGGTTCCAGAGTTAAAACCTCATAAAGTGACAGTGGTCAGAATTGCAAAAATTGGCCCTGTCATTAATGTTCAAACCACCCTTGGGGGTAAAGGGGTTAAAGCTCTATGGAGTCAATGGTGCCAAATAAGCTAAAAAGATTTATAAACCTTTACATATTTGGATTGATTTGTCTATATGAGAGGAAGGATTTATGTTGGGTCTAATGCCCAATTTCAGGGTTTGTTTTAACTAGTTGATAGGACCTTTTGAAAGTGTGCAATTTTGTGATGTTTGCTCTGCGACTGGTTTGTTTCTGGAATTATGGCGAGGGACACAAGGATTGAGTGGATGGAATTTAATCACCTGATTCTTTTGAGTTAAGGTGCTGCCTAATCAATCTTGTAGTGGTTCCCTCATAAACAACACAGAAGGACTCAGCGCAGCCAAGTGTTCCTGTGTCTGAAGGAGACAGGAGAGATAGCTGGGTCAGCTAAATAATCATTCACTCGACAGCTATCTAATCTGTATGGCCAGCTTGAATTTGCTATTACATTACCTTTCCTCATTGCTCAAGACAGTTTTTGCTGGTATTATTGCTCATGGTTCTCAAGTCTTTTGCAAATAATTGGCATGCAATGTGCATGGACTTGGACGAAACAAAGAAAACAAGATTGTAAATATTTTTAAATACATTTAACAAAAACTTGGGATTTCTAGAGTGTTGTGTCCCACTGAATCAATAAATGTCCTATTGAATTATTATAGAGAATATTGCATTGTCTTATGCTATTGTCATTTGTATGTTTTCTTTAGAAGTGCACATTCATCAGTCAAATTAGATTTTTAATATTTTTTATATATGGAATCATATCAGACATACTGTATACCATTTTAATAGATTTACCCTAGCCTGTCTCATACAAAGAGCTTTATGTTGAAATGTTGCCTTCCGTTAATATAATATGCAGACAATCTATTTTTATCATCGATTGGTATGAATGTCATGACGTTTTCCCAGAGGTTCAATGGTTGATACTTGCATTACTGAAAACTGTACTCTGAAATAATCCATTAGTAGGAAGGGGAGACACAGCATGTACATTATTTTGGTTATTACTAGTAGCGTTAGTACACAAGTACATTTGTTATTACAATAGGACAAGGAGCCTTGATAACTGATAAGTGAATAACTTGATATAAAAAGACATTTTATCTAATAGTCTCTCAACCAGCTGTCACATATGTTTTCTATCCGATGGGCTACTGACCAAATCCCAACAGAACTTTCTTTTCTAGAGCCTTCTCTAGTTGCTGGGGGATATATAAATTGCATTTAGCCACTTAGATAAAGCATCCAAGCAGTAAAGGTGCATTTACACTGCAAGATCATGAACGGGTATCATTAAAAACACCTGCTTCACGTTTATCTAAATAGGCTGCCAATCGCTCGATGAATGACCAAAACGTTCATTCACCAGGAATGATCTTTTGAGCAGCTTATAAAATCATGGTTCTCAGCGGTGCAATGTCCTGTACATACAGGACTCGCCACACCAACAATCACAGCAGTTTACGTGTTCTAAGTGACTAATATACATCGCCCAGAGTGCATCATTTGCTTTCGTCTGCCTGTGTAAACAGGCAGTCAAATGGCCACTGATTGGTAAAAGTTTACCAATCGGAGATTATACAGTATTGTGTCGCCGGTCGGTTCGTGTAAACAGATCATAAGATGCAATTGTTGTACACCACTAGGATAGGGTAATCGTCATGACCAACAATGGGTTTGCCATTTTGCCCTATATGCCAATGACGAGTAAATGAGCATATTTTTGAATTGAGATCACTTCTAGGCGTCTTTACAGTATCAATGCAGTTCAGCACTTTAAAAATCATTATATATTTTAGTCTTTTATGGTCTTCATTGATCATTTAAAAAGTAAGTACAATTTAACACAACTTGTTTAATATTTTTAAAGCACTTTACATGCCTGGTGGAAGTCCAAGTCATAAGACGCAACACAGTAGGGTAAAGTATGGATGAAATATACATAGGCACTAATTCATCAACACCGGCGTTAGAGGAGTGAGATGCGCTTCCGTGAGCTATGCTAGAAATGTTACTCCAGTCAGGGACTATGCAGAGATTTCTGGCATATGGAGTATAACAACATCATGCCCCTGCACCACACATTTCTGTGAAGCTAAGAGAAACTGGCGTGAGTGCCAAAAGTCAATATCCTGCAATTTTTTAAAACTTTTATGCCACTTTTTTGGTGTAAAGGCGGTGATGAATCAGAGCCATAGGCTTTGTATTTGATGCATACTCTGCTCTGTGTGCATGCTCAGGCAGGAGCTGCACACTTCTCAGGACCAGGCATGTAAAGCGCCTGACAAATATAATAAAAAAAATGCATAAAAGTTTAGTTACTCATTAATAGATCATGAATCATTCAGACAAGGCTATCACTGCTGGATTGTGCAGGGTAGGAAATTGCACTTTACTATACCAATATGCAGCCTATATTACTGTGAACTGTAACTAGGAGTTAAATACCCAATTCTCAGTTGATGGCTTAGGCAGAAGCAGGGAATGAATTACATTGACCATGTAGATGATTAAATACTCATGTTTAAGATGGAAATCAGAGGAGCCTTATATAAAATATGAGATATCAGGCATAAGTTAAAGTAATATTTATGTTGTATCAGTGTCAGGGTAGTAACACCTAATTTCTCTACCATAATTGAGATATCCTCATAAAGATACAGTATTTGAAGGGAGTCTGCTAGCAGTTTTCATCCCCCTAGGCTCTCCCCTCTGCTCCTGCACAAGCAGTCTCCTGATTGTATATTAGAGCCGTCACTTAGAGAAAATAGACCGCACCCTGGGTGGTCAAAAATCTGTAAAAAATGCGGACATACTCACTTTATTTCTCTACTGAGATATTATGTTTGGATTTGATACTAATTCATTTTGTATGTTTTTCACACAATTATCAGGGAGCTATACTTTACCCTTTAAGTGGAAGTAACAGTGGTCACTGGGTAGTTTAAAAAATGGAAGAATCGCTTCCAACACTATATTATTGCAGATTGCTAAGAAGTTTATCTAGTGAGGTGGGACTCACTGTAGTGTGGCGGTATGATTCAGTACCACTGTATATGGGATGTTAGTACATGTACTATCTAAGGGATATTTCTGATACTTTAGATGGTTGGGAGTGAGTATGTAGAGTGGCATGATCCTCGTGATGGTGGGTACTTCCCTCAGTTGGCTGAAACTATATCATAACTTCCTAAGTATGGTGGAAAGCAAAATAGAAGTGGTGACTGGAGAGTCATCATGCATGATCATTGTGAGTTCTGGAGTTTGTAGAAGTGAATCTCCCTGAATGTTAGAGAAGGTGAGAGAATTATGTATGAGAACTGATCCCAGTAATGTGGAGCACAAGATTATTAAAGGGGAAGACACTATTAATAGTCCATCTAAGCTATATTCTTAGGGTGTTTATCAAAGGAGCATGGTTCAAAAGGTAATAATGCATACCAGTCTAAAGGTAATCCAAAAAATCCTGTGAACATCGCCGCCCCCTTGGTAAAGACCATAAGGCACTAAATTAAAAGAGCCATATCTATGGAATCGTATGGGGAATTAACAAACAAACAAATATCAAATTGACAAAAAAGAGGTATACTAATGAAAGCACCTGGAATAAAATAAGTGAAAAAACAACCCACTTCTGACCTGGTGGCAGGTCCTCCTTAAGCTTTGTTCCTCTCCTTGAAAATCAAAATAACAAGAGAGAAGTATGCACGGAAAAGGGAAGTTTCCTACCAATCAAGATTTGTGTAACTCCAACACACGGAGGAAAGTAAACCAATTATTTTGAATTGCTTTTATCCCAAAGTTTCGACCCACAGATCTTTTCAAGGAAAATCTCTATACAATACATGTGATACGTAAAATATGTGATCAAAATTATCACATCCTTGTCTCTAGTGATAAATATTCCCTATACCAATATTCCAATAAGAACTGAGTTTGTGAGTCCTTATGTTTTCCTGCAGGAAAGATATACATATATCTTTGTACTGTGTTAGCCAGTAGATAGAATAATATTTGGAATTGAGAGTCCTCAGTGTGCTGTGTTCTGTATAAATATGTGACTCTTCAGATGTTGTATTAGTCTGTGCCCGATGAAGAGACCGGTGTAGTCTCAAAAGCTTGCAATTTGTTACCATCTTTTCAGTTAGCCATTAAAAGGTATCAACCACTGAGGACTCTCAATTCCAAATATTATTCAATGTTTTCCTGAACATTAACTCAGTGTTCTACTGCCGCCTAGTGATAATAAATAACATTTTCCTTAAATCAGCCAACAATATAACATACAAATCAAACAAAGCTAGTGGTGCTGGCATTAACATTTTCTTTCTGTTTTAGTTTACTGCATCTCACTTATAATCACAACCCATTCAGCAAACTGAACAGCAGTAATATGGTCGTTTAGGGATCTGATTAGTTTTGTTATGAAAAACATTTTAATTACTGTTATTTGATTGACCAAGCTTACGTCAGCATATGGCAGAATGTTAAAGCCTCATGCACCTCATGGATGTATTACAACTTACGCATTCCAAGTTGCACAAGTCCAAATTGGTTGACCATCAAAAGACTTTCCTCGCTAATAAACAGGCTGACATAACCAGAGTGTCAGGACTCTGAACATTTTTTACCTTTTGTGCATTACTGCCCTTTTCCAAGATGGTGTCTTTGGTCTCATGTGCACTGTGTCTTCCTGCTATAAAACTCCACCCCAGCCTTCAGTCTGTGCTAGAGTATTCTGCCTTGCATCCAGCTCCTGACCTCTGATTACTCCCTGGCTATACACCTGCTCCTGTGAACCTGTGTGGTGATCCTGCTACTCTGCTCTGAGTTCCTGCTGCATACACAAGTTTCCAGTAATCCTCCTTCATCTGCTGTTCGTGTTTACTTCCATCTGCATTTGCTGGACATGTAAGCTGTTTCTGCTTTGTAATAACCTGAGACTATTAACCAGGCCTCCCTGGTTGAGCTAAGATATGATTTGAACTGCCTAATAAGCATATCTATCTGTGCCTGAACTAAGACAAGGATTTATTTGTGTCAAGTATCCTCAAGAATAACTGTGCTTCATAGACTTTCTGCTTGATTGCATTTTCCTCTGAAGTTTCCTATAGACTGCTAAGCTGCGTTTATTATTTGCACCAAGTGTTGTGGACTTGAGTTTCTCTCTGCACCTGTTTGAATCACCGTGTGATAATATAGACTTTACCACTTATAAAACTGTGTCCTGTAGTTGTCTTGTTCCACGCAAAGAGTCTCCTGAGTTATCCCCTATAATTATTACACAGAGCTTCTCTCTGCTTACTGGCCAGGTGAATCTGATGTTGATTCTGGCCACAAGGAGCATGGAGGTCTGGATCAGGCTTACAGGAGTGGGCGGACCTCTAGCAAGGGCATGGTCATTCAGCACCCACAATTCACGGGCCCACAGCAGTTGTGTATTCTGATTGCCAATGTATCCACAGGAGACACACTGTCTAAGGCTAAGGCTCTATAACAGGAATCATAAGGATTCTAGTGCTGCCGGGCTCAGAACACATGACTCTTATAACTGAAGCTTGATATTGACAAAGCTATCAAAAGCTGAAGCATGATAGAAAACCAGAAATAGCAGTCAATTTCACATATTGACGTTTGCACACTGAATTATACAATTTAATATAAATTATATATTTACAAATCAAATCAATGTAATTTGTCTGGCTCCAAAGTGTTCAGGCAAAGTGATACATCTCAGGTATTAAGTTACATAAATGGAATGGCTCCATTTATAGTAGATAAAACAGCTTCATATTATTCTGGACTAAACATTCTCATGCACATAAGGATGTTATGTCCTACAGGAGTCTCATCCTTGGCCTTCAATGGAAAACATTTAACGGCGGGTAGGAGAAAATCTGGATACATTATGCACACAAATCCCTACCTTGTAATCAATCCAGACGACCATTGACTAATGCAGGAAGCATTAACATGCCGAGCTATATTATTTATAATGGGTGAGGAATGGCTTACAGACCTTTTAAAAGCATATCAGCTACTGTATGTCTGGATGAACCTTACCATTGATTTGCCACTTATAACAGAAAGCTTATGGGAAATGTAATTATTTTATAAATATGCTGCACTCAAATACGTTCTGTTGCCTCATTTTTGTCTAGAAACGAGAATGATAAAACAGTTATTAAATTATGTTTAGCCTTATAGCTATTTCAATTCAAAATTACAATTTGAAAAGTCAATTTTAATGATTTAGCAGACTAACTGTGACAATAACGTTTTTGTCATTGCAGGTAATTTGCCAGTAATTTCAAAGGCAAAGGAAAGCAATAGTTTAACCCCTTAAGCCCCGAGGGTGGTTTGCACGTTAATGACCGGGCCAATTTTTACAATTCTGACCACTGTCCATTTATGAGGTTATAACTCTGGAACGCTTCAACGGATCTTGGCGATTCTGACATTGTTTTCTCGTGACATATTGTACTTCATGATAGTGGTAAAATTTATTCGATATAACTTGCATTTATTTGTGAAAAAAATGGAAATTTGGCGACAATTTTGAAAATTTGAATTTTTATGCCCTTAAATCACAGAGATATGTCACGCAAAATACTTAATAAGTAACATTTCCCACATGTCTACTTTACATCAGCACAATTTTGGAACCACGATTTTTTTTTGTTAGGGAGTTATAAGGGTTAAAAGTTGACCAGCAATTTCTCATTTTTACAACACCATTTTTTTTTTAGGGACCACATCTCATTTGAAGTCATTTTGAGGCGTCTATATGAAAGAAAATAACCAAGTGTGACACCATTCTAAAAACTGCACCCCTCAAGGTGCTCAAAACCACATTCAAGAAGTTTATTAAGCCTTCAGGTGTTTCACAGGAATTTTTGGAATGTTTAAATAAAAATGAACAATTAACTTTTTTTCACACAAAATTTATTTCAGCTCCAATTTGTTTTATTTTACCAAGGGTACCAGGTGAAAATGGACACCAAAAGTTGTTGTACAATTTGTCCTGAGTACGCTAATACCCCATATGTGGGGGTAAACCACTGTTTGGGTGCATGGCAGAGCTCGGAAGGAAAGGAGCGCCATTTTACTTTTCAATGCAAAATTGACTGGAATTGAGATGGGACGCCATGTTGCGTTTGGAGAGCCCCTGATGTGCCTAAACATTGAAACCCCCCACAAGTGACACCATTTGGAAAGTAGACCTCCTAAGGAACTTATCTAGATGTGTGGTGAGCACTTTGACCTACCAAGTGCTTCACAGAAGTTTATAATGCAGAGCTGTAAAAATAAAAAATCATATTTTTTCACAAAAATGATCTTTTTGCCCCCAATTTTTTAATTTCCCAAGGGTAAGAGAAGAAATTGGACCCAGAAAAATGTTTTGCAATTTGTCCTGAGTACGCTGATACCCCATATGTGGGTGTAAACCATTGTTTGGGTCCATGGCAGAGATCGGAAGGGAAGGAGCGCCATTTGACTTTTCAATGCAAAATTGACTGGAATTGAGATGGGATGCCATGTTGCGTTTGGAGAGCCCCTGATGTGCCTAAACATTGAAACCCCCCACAAGTGACACCATTTTGGAAAGTAGACCCCTTAAGGAACTTATCTAGATGTGTGGTGAGCACTTTGATCCACCAAGTGTTTCACAGAAGTTTATAATGCAGAGCCGTAAAAATAAAAAATCATATTTTTTCACAAAAATGATATTTTCGCCCCCAATTTTTTATTTTCACAAGGGTAAGAGAAGAAATTAGACCACAAAAGGTGTTGTGCAATTTGTCCTGAGTACGACGATACCCCATATGTTGGGGTAAACCACTGTTTGGGCGCATAGCAGAGCTCGGAAGGGAAGGAGCGCCATTTTACTTTTCAATGCAAAATTGACTGGAATTAAGATGGGACGCCATGTTGCGTTTGGAGAGCCCCTGATGTGCCTAAACATTGAAACCCCCCACAAGTGACACCATTTTGGAAAGTAGACCCCTTAAGGAACTTATCTAGATGTATGGTGAGCACTTTGACTCAACAAGTGCTTCACAGAAGTTTTTAATGCAGAGCCATAAAAATAAAAAATCATATTTTTTCACAAAAATGATCTTTTCGCCCCCAATTTTTTATTTTCCCAAGGGTAAGAGAAGAAATTGGACCCCAAATGTTGTTGTACAATTTGTCCTGAGTATGCTGATACCCCATATATGGGGGTAAACGACTGTTTGGGCACATGGCAGAGCTCGGAAGGGAAGGAGCGCCATTTGACTTTTCAATGCAGAATTGACAGGAATTGAGATGGGACACCATGTCGCGTTTGGAGAGCCCCTGATGTGCCTAAACATTAAAACCCCCCACAAGTGACACCATTTTGGAAAGTAGACCCCCTAAGGAACTTATCTAGATGTGTTTTGAGAGCTTTGAACCCCCAAGTGTTTCACTACAGTTTATAACGCAGAGCCGTGAAAATAAAAATTATTTTTTTTTCTTCACAAAAATGATTTATTAGCCCCCAGTTTTGTATTTTCCCAAGGGTAACAGGAGAAATTGGACCCCAAAAGTTGTTGTCCAATTTGTCCTGAGTACGCTGATACCCCGTATGTGGGGGGAACTACTGTTTGGGCGCATGGCAGAGCTCGGAAGGGAAGGAACACCATTTGGAATGCAGACTTAGATGGATTGGTCTGCAGGCATCACGTTGCATTTGAAGAGCCCCTGATGTACCCAAACAGTACAAACCCCCACAAGTGACCCCATATTGGAAACTAGACCTCCCAAGGAACTTATCTAGATGTGTTGTGAGAACTTTAAACCCCAAGTGTTTCACTACAGTTTATAACGCAGAGCCGTGAAAATAAAAAATATTTTTTTTTCCACAAAAATTATTTATTAGCCCCCAGTTTTGTATTTTCCCAAGGGTAACAGGAGAAATTGGACCCAAAAGTTGTTGTCCAATTTGTCCTGAGTATGCTGATACCCCATATGTGGGGGGAACCACTGTTTGGGCGCATGGCAGAGCTCGGAAGGGAAGGAGCGCCATTTGGAATGCAGACTTAGATGGACTGGTCTGCAGGTGTCACGTTGCATTTGTAGAGCCCCTGATGTACCCAAACAGTAGAAACCCCCCACACGTGACCCCATATTGGAAACTAGACCTTCCAAGGAACTTATCTAGATGTTTTGTGAGAACTTTGAACCCCCAAGTGTTTTACTACAGTTTACAATGCAGAGCCGTGAAAATAAAAAATCTTTTTTTTCCCACAAAAATTATTTTTAGCCCCCCCAATTTTAATTTTCCCAAGGATAACAAGAGAACTTGGACCCCAAAAGTTGTTGTCCAATTTGTCCCGAGTACGCTGATACACCATATGTTGGGGTAAACCCCTGTTTGGGTGCACGGGAGAGCTCGGAAGGGAAGGAGCACTGTTTTACTTTTTCAACGCAGAATTGGCTGGAATTGAGATCGGACGCCATGTCGCGTTTGGAGAGCCCCTGATGTGCCTGAACAGTGGAAACTCCCCAATTCTACCTGAAACCTTAATCCAAACACACCCCTAACCCTAATCCCAATGGTAACCCTAACCACACCCCTAACCCTGACACACCCCTAACTCTAATCCCAACCCTAATCCCAACCGTAAATGTAATCCAAACCCTAACCCTAACTTTAGCTCCAACCCTAACCCTAACTTTATCCCCAACCCTAACCCTAACTTTAGCCCCAACCCTAACCCTAACTTTAGTTCCAACCCTAGATCCAACCCTAACCCTAGCCCTAACCCTAGCCCTAGCCCTAACCCTAGCCCTAACCCTAACCCTAACCCTAGCCCTAGCCCTAACCCTAGCCCTAATCCTAATGGGAAAATGGAAATAAATACATTTTTTTAATTTTATTATTTTTCCCCAGCTAAGGGGGTGATGAAGGGGGGTTTGATTTACTTTTATAGCGTTTTTTATATCGAATTTTTATGATTGGCAGCTGTCACACACTAAAAGACGCTTTTTATAGCAAAAAAGTTTTTGCGTCTCCACATTTTGAGACCTATAATTTTTCTATATTTTGGTCCACAGAGTCATGTGAGGTCTAGTTTTTTGCGGGATGAGTTGACGTTTTTATTGGTAACATTTTCGGGCACATGACATTTTTTGATCGCTTTTTATTCTGATTTTTGTGAGGCAGAATGACCAAAAACCAGCTATTCATGAATTTCTTTTGGTGGAGGCGTTTATACCGTTCCACGTTTGGTAAAATTGATAAAGCAGTTTTATTCGTTGGGTCAGTATGATTACAGCGATATCTCATTTATATCATTTTTTTATGTTTTGGCGCTTTTATACGATTAAAGCTATTTTATAGAAAAAATAATTATTTTGGCATCGCTTTATTCTGAAGACTATAACTTTTTTATTTTTTTGCTTATGATGCTGTGTGGCAGCTCGTTTTTTGCGGGACAAGATAACGTTTTCAGCGGTACCATGTTTATTTATATCCGTCTTTTTGATCGTGTGTTATTCCACTTTTTGTTCAGTGGTATGATAATAAAGCGTTGTTTTTTGGCTCGTTTTTTTTTTTCCTTACGGTGTTCACTGAAGGGGTTAACTAGTGGGACAGTTTTATAGGTTGGGTCGTCACGGACGCGGCGATACTAAATATGTGTACTTTTATTGTTTTTTATTATTTAGATAAAGAAATGTATTTATGGGAATAATATTTTTTTTTTCTTTATTTAGGAATTTATTATATTTTTTTTTTTACACATGTGGAATTTTTTTTTTTTTTACTTTTTTACTTTGTCCCAGGGGGGGACATCACAGATCGCTGATCTGACAGTTTGCACAGCACTCTGTCAAATCAGCGATCTGACTTAGAGCGCTGCAGGCTTAACAGCGCCTGCTCTGGACCCGGAAGTAATCCCTGCAGGACCCGGATGCAGCCCCGCGGCCATTTTGGATCCGGGGCCTGCAGGGATAGGAGGTAAGAGACGCTCGGAGCAACGCGATCACATCGCGTTGCTCCGGGGTCTCAGGGAAGCACGCAGGGAGCCCCCTCACTGTGCGATGCTTCCCTATACTGCCGGAACACTGCGATCATGTTTGATCGCAGTGTGTCGGGGGTTAATGTGCCGGGGGCGGTCCGTGACCGCTCCTGGCACATAGTGCTGGATGTCAGCTGCGATAGTCAGCTGACACCCGGACGCGATCGGCCGCGCTCCCCCCGTGAGCGTGGCCGATCGCTATGATGTACTATCCCGTTGGTGGGAATTAAGGCCCACCCCACCTCGATGGGATAGTACGTCATATGGGATTAAGGGGTTAACTAATCAGTGGATACGACCATGTGCAATTTAATTTTTTTCTCTGTCCATTAAAATCTTAACCATTTAGAATATTTTTTACCTAATAATCTAAAGAATACTTTAAAAATGACATTATACTTTAGATCACAATTGTAGAATACAAAATTAGTAAATATAACCTTCATAATCTTGTGTGTCATTTCTTTAATACTTAGGGGTTTTCTATTACTTTGAGTTTCTGCACATAGCAGATTAATTTAGACAAGAAGCATATAGTCCTTAAGGTGGCCACATTAGGTTAATGTTGACTGAACCTGATGATTTCAGCTGGAGCAGATGAAATCCAAGTGTACACGGGGGGCTCCTGGTTCTCCATCAATGGATAGTATTGAAGGGAAAAAAGATTTTAAGGTATTTAGAATGTCAGTGCAAATCTTTTGTTTCAAGTGGAGAAAATTGTATCAAAGGGTGTAGGCCAGTGGCTTATTCCCCTCTACCCATTCAGATCACATGAATGCTTGGCTCAGCCAAGAGTTCATTTGTATTGGAAGGGAGAGAGATAGCAATTGACTTATAGCTCTATAGCATGTATGGCCAGCCTAATTTGGGTGTAAATAATGGACTGTGATAAGAATTTAGTGTCAAATTTCATGTTATTCTTTATATCATTGATCTACAATGTTACAAGTAGCTGCTGATTAATATGGCACCAAGTTCAGGATGCTTCAAATACTCAAATTGGAGTGAAATCTTAAAATCCAAAAGGATTTTAGACCATCGGTTGGTGCAGCATAAGTTTACATAATTTTAATGGGGCACTATCTTCCATTAACCCCTTCATGACCCAGCCTATTTTGGCCTTAATGACCTTGCCGTTTTTTGCAATTCTGACCAGTGTCCTTTTATGAGGTAATAACTCAGGAACGCTTCAACGGATCCTAGCGATTCTGAGATTGTTTTTTCATGACATATTGGGCTTCATGTTAGTGGTAAATTTAGGTCGATAATTTCTGAGTTTATTTGTGAAAAAAACGGAAATTTGGCGAAAATTTTGAAAATTTCGCAATTTTCACATTTTGAATTTTTATTCTGTTAAACCAGAGAGTTATGTGACACAAAATAGTTAATAAATAACGTTTCCCACATGTCTACTTTACATCAGCACAATTTTGGAAACAATTTTTTTTTTTTGCTAGGAAGTTATAAGGGTTAAAATTTGACCAGTGATTTCTCATTTTTACAACAAAATTTACAAAACCATTTTTTTTAGGGACCACCTCACATTTGAAGTCATTTTGAGGGTTCTATATGGCTGAAAATACCCAAAAGTGACACCATTCTTAAAACTGCACCCCTCAAGGTGCTCAAAACCACATTCAAGAAGTTTATTAACCCTTCAGGTGTTTCACAGCAGCAGAAGCAACATGGAAGTAAAAAATGAACATTTAACTTTTTAGTCACAAAAATGATCTTTTAGCAACAATTTTTTTATTTTCCCAAGGGTAAAAGGAGAAACTGGACCAGGGACGTTGTTGTCCAATTTGTCCTGAGTACGCTGATACCTCATATGTGGGGGTAAACCACTGTTTGGGCGCACGGCAGGGCTCGGAAGGGAAGGAGTGCCATTTGACTTTTTGAATGAAAAATTGGCTCCAATCTTTAGCGGACACCATGTCGCGATTGGAGAGCCCCCGTGTGCCTAAACATTGGAGCTCCCCCACAAGTGACCACATTTTGGAAACTAGACCCCCCAAGGAACTTATCTAGAAGCATAGTGAGCACTTTAAACCCCCAGGTGCTTCACAAATTGATCCATAAAAATGAAAAAGTACTTTTTTTTCACAAAAAAATTATTTTAGCCTCAATTTTTTCATTTTCACATGGGCAACAGGATAAAATGGATCCTAAATTTTGATGGGCAATTTCTCCTGAGTACACCAATACCTCACACCTCACATGTGGGGGTAAACCACTGTTTGGGCACATGGTAAGGCTCGGAAGGGAAGGAGCGCCATTTGACTTTTTGAATGAAAAATTATCTCCATCGTTAGCGGACACCATGTCGCGTTTGGAAAGCCCCTGTGTGCCTAAACATTGGAGCTCCTCCACAAGTGACCCCATTTTGGAAACTAGACCCCCCAAGGAACTCATCTAGAGGCATAGTGAGCACTTTAAACCCCCAGGTGCTTCACAAATTGATCCGCAAAAAAGAAAAAGTACTTTTTTTCACACAAAATTTCTTTTAGCCTCAATTCTTTCATTTTCACATGGGCAACAGGATAAAATGGATCCTAAAATTTGTTGGGCAATTTCTCCTGAGTATGCCGATACCTCATATGTGGGGGTAAACCACTGTTTGGGTGCACGGCAAGGCTCTGAAGGGGAGGCGTGCCATTTGACTTTTTGAATGGAAAATTAGCTCCAATCGTTAGCGGACACCATGTCGCGTTTGGAGAGCCCCTGTGTGCTTAAACATTGGAGCTCCCCTACAAGTGACCCCATTTTGGAAACTAGACCCCCCAAGGAACTTATCTAGAAGCATAGTGAGCACTTATAACCCCCAGGTGCTTCACAGAAGTTTATAACGCAGAGCCGTGAAAATAAAAAAAAAAATTTTCTTTCCTCAAAAATGATTTTTAGCCCAGGATTTTTTATTTTCCCAAGGGTAATAGGAGAAATTGGACCCCAAATGTTGTTGTCCAGTTGGTCCTGAGTACGATGATACCCCATATGTGGGGGTAAACCACTGTTTGGGCGCACGGCAGGGCTCGGAAGGGAAGGCACGCCATTTGGCTTTTTGAATGGAGAATTAGCTCCAATCATTAGCGGACACCATGTCGCGTTTGGAGAGCCCCTGTGTGCCTAAACATTGGAGCTCCCGCACAAGTGACCCCATTTTGGAAACTAGACCTCCCAAGGAACTAATCTAGATGTGTGGTGAGCACTTTGAACCCCCAAGTGCTTCACAGAAGTTTATAACGCAGAGCCATGAAAATAAAAAATAATTTTTCTTTTCTCAAAAATGATTTTTTAGCCCACAATTTTTTATTTTCCCAAGGGTAACAGGAGAAATTGGACCCCAAAAGTTGTTGTCCAGTTTCTCCTGAGTACGCTGATACCCCATATGTGGGGGTAAACCACTGTTTTGGCACACGTCGGGGTTCGGAAGGGAAGTAGTGACGTTTTGAAATGCAGACTTTGATGGAATGCTCTGCGGGCATCAGGTTGCATTTGCAGAGCCCCTGATGTGCCTAAACAGTAGGAACTCCCCACAAGTGACTCCATTTTGGAAACTAGACCCCCAAGGGAACTTATCTAGATGTGTGGTGAGCACTTTGAACCCCCAAGTGCTTCACAGAAGTTTATAACGCAGAGCCGTGAAAATAATAAATGCGTTTCCTTTCCTCAAAAATATTTTTTTAGCCCAGAATTTTTTATTTTTGCAAGAGTAACAGGAGAAATTGGACCCCAAAAGTTGTTGTCCAGTTTCTCCTGAGTACGCTGATACCCCATATGTGGGGGTAAACCACTGTTTGGGCACATGCCGGGGCTCGGAAGGGAAGTAGTGACGTTTTGGAATGCAGACTTTGATGGAATGGTCTGCGGGCATCATGTTACGTTTGCAGAGCCCCTGATATGCCTAAACAGTAGAAACCCCCCACAATTGACCCCATTTTGGAAACTAGACCCCCCATGGAACTTATCTAGATGTGTGGTGAGCACGTTCAACCCCCAAATGCTTCACAGAAGTTTACAACGCAGAGCCGTGAAAATAAAAAATCATTTTTCTTTCCTCAAAAAAGATGTTTTAGCAAGCAATTTTTTATTTTCACAAGGGTAACAGGAGAATTTGGACCCCAATATTTGTTGCCAGTTTGTTGTGAGTGTGCTGGTACCCCAAATGTGGGGGTAAACCACTGTTTGGGCACACGTCAGGGCTCGGAAGGGAAGTAGTGACATTTGAAATGCAGACTTTGATGGAATGGTCTGCGGGCGTCACATTGCATTTGCAGAGCCCCTGATGTGCCTAAACAGTAGAAACACCCCACAAGTGACCCCATTTTGGAAACTAGACCCCCGAAGGAACTTATCTAGATGTGTGGTGAGCACTTTCAACCCCCAAGTGCTTCACAGAAGTTTATAACGCAGAGCCGTGAAAATAAAAAATAATTGTTCTTTCCTCAAAAATTATGTTTTAGCAAGTAATTTTTTATTTTTGCAAGGGTAACAGGAGAAATTGGACCCCAACAGTTGTTGCCCAGTTTGTCCTGAGTACGCTGGTACCCCAAATGTGGGGGTAAACCACTGTTTGGGCGCACGTCGGGGCTTGGAAGGGCGGGAGCACCATTTGACTTTTTGAACGCAAGATTGGCTGGAATCAATGGTGGCGCCATGTTGCGTTTGGAGACCCCTGATGTGCCCAAACAGTGGAATCCCCTCAATTCTAACTTCAACACTAACCCCAACACACCCCTAATCCTAATCCCAACTGTAGCCATAACCCTAATCACAACCCTAACCCCAACACACCCCTAACCACAACCCTAACCGCAACACACCCGTAACCCTAATTCCAACCCTAACCCTAATCCTAACCCTAATCCCAACCGTAACCCTAATCCCAACCCTAACCACAACTGTAACCCCAACACACCCCTAACCCTATCCGTAACCCTAACCACAAGCCTAATCTTAACCCTATTTCAAACCCTAGCCCTAATTCCAACCCTAACTCTAATTCCAACCCTAACCCTAAGGCTATGTGCCCACGTTGCGGATTCGTGTGAGATTTTTCCGCACGATTTTTGAAAAATCTGCAGGTAAAAGGCACTGCATTTTACCTGCGGATTTACAGCAGATTTCCAGTGTTTTTTTGTGGGGATTTCACCTGCGGATTCCTATTGAGGAACAGGTGTAAAACGCTGCGGAATCTGCACAAAGAATTGACATGCTGCGGAAAATACAACGCAGCGTTTCTGCATGGAATTTTCCGCACCATGGGCACAGCGGATTTGGTTTTCCTTAGGTGTACATGGTACTGTAAACCTGATGGAAAACTGCTTCAAATTCGCAGCGGCCAATCCGCTGCAGATCCGCAGCCGATCCGCTGCGGATCCGCGACCGATCCGCTGCGGATCCGCGACCGATCCGCTGCGGATCCGCGGCCGATCCGCTGCGGATCCGCGGCCGATCCGCTGCGGATCCGCGGCCGATCCGCTGCGGATCCGCTGCCGATCCGCTGCGGATCCGCGGCCGATCCGCTGCGGATCCGCGGCCGATCCGCTGCGGATCCGCGGCCGATCCGCTGCGGATCCGCGGCCGATCCGCTGCGGATCCGCTGCGGATCCGCTGCCGATCCGCTGCCGATCCGCGGCCGATCCGCTGCGGATCCGCTGCGGATCCGCTGCCGATCCGCGGCGGATCCGCGGCCGATCCGCTGCGGATCCGCGGCCGATCCGCTGCGGATCCGCGGCCGATCCGCTCTGTGTGCACATGCCATAACCCTACCCGTAACCCTAACCCTACCCCTAACCCTACCCCTAGTTCTAACCCTAGTTCTAACCCTAACCCTAGTGGAAAAAGAAAAAAATATATTTTCTTTATTTTATTATTGTCCCTACCTATGGGGGTGATAAAGGGGGGGGGGGGGTTATTTATTATGTTTTTATTTTGATCGCTGTGATAGAACCTACCACAGCGATCAAAATGTACTTGTAATGAATCTGCCGGCTGGCAGATTCGGCGGGCGCACTGCGCATGCGCCTGCCATTTTCCAAGATGGCGGCGCCCATGGAGAAGACGGCCGGACACCGGGAGGGACATGGAAGCTAGGTAAGTATGGGGGGGTGGGATCGGAACACGGGGGGGGGGGGGATCGGAGGACCGGGGGAGCGGACAAGAGGACCGGGGGAGCGGACAGGAGGGAGGAGGGGATCGGACAGGAGATCGGGGCAGAAAGGACAACTGGGGGGGCGATCGGTGGGGTTGGGGGGGCGATCGGTGGGGTGGTGGGGGGGGCAGATCGGGGTCTCCAGCCATGGCAGATGCTATTGCAGCATCGGCCATGGCTGGATTGTAATATTTCACCATTTTCATAGGTGAAATATTACAAATCGCTCTGATTGGCTGTTTCACTTTCAACAGCCAATCAGAGCGATCGTAGCCACGGGGGGGTGAAGCCACCCCCCCTGGGCTAAAGTACCACTTCCCCTGTCTCTGCAGATCGGGTGAAAATGGAGTTAACCCTTTCACCCGATCTGCAGGGATGCGATCTTTCCATGACGCCACATAGGCGTCATGGGTCGGATTGGCACGGGTTTTCATGATGCCTACGTGGCGTCATGGGTCGGGAAGGGGTTAATATACTATGGGCCAGACTCATTATTTGCATTTTTTTATAAGTCACTATAAAGTGACTTATAAAAAAATCAGCTAGATTCTTAAAAATGTTGCATGCGGCTCATGATTTTTTGTGCAAAATTTGAACTGCTGTTCAGTTTTGTCCTTAACCTTTTTTCCAACTTGTGCTGGAGTACATTTGCACAAATGTTTTGTGATTGGATGAATCAGTAGAAAAGATTTGGGAACCCCAAATTCTATCCGCAATGGAGAACATAAAAAACAGGCTAATAAAAATAGGCTTTAAAAAGGCGCAAATTAAAAGAAGGATTAAGTGCCAAGTGAAAACAAGTGAAAAACATCAAGATGTAGACAGGATAAAAGTGCAAATGCATTAATGATTTGGGCCCTATGGCTAAAATACATAGAATAGTATTCATTTTACATCATAGAATACAAAAAAAGCGGCTACTTATTTTCAGATTAAAGATATTTGAAGAGACATAGGATCAAAGCAAAGAGTTCAGTTGTATATCTACTTTATTTTATAGTACAGTATGCATTGACATGGAAGGGTTTCTTCATTTCCTTCCACTATTATAGAAGTAAATAAATACTCATCTAAAAATTATAACTATATAAAATAAATTATATTTGACAACATCTGCAAGGAGTTTTTATGTTTTCCCCATGTTTGCGTTGGTTTCCTCTGGGTACTCCGGTTTCATCCCACACACCAAAGACATACTGATAGGGAATCTAGATTGTGAGCCCCGTCGGGGACAGCAATGATAATGTCTGTAAAGCGCTGCGGAATTAATGGCGCTATATATATAAGTAAAATAAATAAATAATTGTAGTGCAGGAAAAATTTACTTGTTTAAGATGACTTTACTTTCTGCTTAGTTTGCATATATGTCTACTTTGCACATCATATTGTCAATATTTTGGCAAAGCAGAGACCTCTGGGGTCGTTCTGTAAGGATGAATGGGTTTGTGTACACACGCATGTCCAAATTCTGAGTTTTTGAGTTATTCATTCTCACTGCATGGACACACATGGGTAAACAATCAGTGATCCATACAATAAGGATCATGGGCTTTAATGTTTCAGAGACTGCATTGTAAAGCCTTATCACTCTAAAAAATTGCAGTAAGAACCCCTTTAGAGGAAATAAATCTGATAAATAGCATAGTCTCATAGCCATCAGTTTCCATTGCAGTAATTTACAAGTTCTTTTGTAATATTTTCTACTGAAGATGAAGTAGGGTAGCCTCTAGTGGACACCACAAACAGTGTAACCAAATTACTGGCCTTAGAAACAATTTTATTTTTATAGACGGAGCATTTTCATTTTACAACAATGTTTGGTAATTGAGTTTCGACTAGAAAACTGCCCATACATATTAAACTGATGTTGGCTGAACCCCCCTATATCGACGAGTTCGTCCGCCAGTCTAATGAGTATTGGGGTCTTTGATAATTTATTGTGGGGTAAATATTGATCTGGTAAGTCCGATTTTTGGATTGCTGATTGTATTTTCTCTTGGAAATAAGCCACCGCCAAACATGTCTGATGACGGCGGCTTTCTCATAAAGAGCCTAAGAGTGCTCTCATGTATGGGGGATCCAGCTGAAATTCCTGCTGGCCAAACCATGTATTGAACCACTGTTTGACCGGCAGCCATCTAATGTGTATGGCAGCTTTTAGTCCTGGCAATAACACTGGCTTTAAGTACTTACAGAGAGTAAATGGCAGAAATGATATATTTATAATAGAAGTCACAATGTAGAACAATTACTTTAAGAGGTAATAGTTGTCAACAGTTTTGATGTTATGTAATTACATCAACTGTATATGCCATCATGAAGTGTGACAAATATATGCATGTTCCTTATTTCATGTGAAACAGAATGTATTCTCTGTACATTAAAATAGTTTTTACCCTCAGTCAACCTTAATGGTGTAGCTGGCACTTTATAAGGACACCCATAACTGGCACTCTGGAAAACAACTAGGGCAAGCACTCTGAGAATAAGACATTATACTTGTGTACTTTGTCACTGGCTCAAGATATCCCAAAATGAAAGACCAGTTTAAACAATCTGGTAATGTTTATACATTACATGTCTACATGTGGCCAAACAGTGGTCTTAACCTTGAGTTACATTTTGGTAATAATATTGAGACTTACACTACAGCTATACAGAATATTTTAACTGTTGAGAACACTCTTCTATTGTCATTGCGTATAAGTGTCATGCCATCAGTAAGAACTAACAGATAAATTACCATGCCATCTACTACAATGTCTGGTTCAGGTTGGGTCAATGCTCATGTTAGAAACTAATCACATTGGAGGATCTTTCAGCTTTCTACTGAACTATTCTACTATTCTTCCAACTGTGACCTATTTTAGCATACCAACAATTACAATTACTATGAATATATCATACATCTAATCCATGAAATTTTAAGTAAACACAACAGAAAAAGATTTCATATGCCAGTTAATTAATCGTTGTTTGGAAATGGCTTAAATTCATTTTTAATGAATAAAGATGGTAAATTGTGATATTCAAGGCTGACGTTTTAATTAAATATCCAGCAAACTGCTAAATAGAGCTTCTAATTAACTCATGATACATCCACTTTATTCCATTACTCCTTATGTTCATTTATGACAGCTGTAGTACACTCCACTTTGTAATTATTCTGCATGTATAATCATGCCACATGCAGAAAAAGATATGCTATAGCATATGCAATGTTGGGGACTAGGAACCAAAGAAATCTCCTTATCTAAGCTCTTAGATCTCTACATAATATTGAAGACACTTTCAGAATCTATAATATGACTATGGATTGAACAAAACCTTTTGGACTTATTTTATTCTCCTTATACCTCTGAAAATTCTTATTTTTCTTCAATCTGCCTTATGTTATTCTCGCTAGTCCTCTGAGAATTCTTATTTTTCTTCAATCTGCCTTATGGTTCCAAAGATATCACCGTTTTTATTTGATGATAATTTTTATGGTCTTTACCAAGTGTGTTTGGTTCACAGGAATCCTCAGGTGCATGTCTTTAGGCTGTTCTGCATTATTACCCTATGAACAACACTCTTGATGAAAAAAAATTGATAAAAATTAGAACTAATTAAGAGGACCAATATCTCTGGAACAGTATTCCAATTTTTTTTATAAAGCGGAATACGAAGGGAAGCAGCGCAAATACAATTTTTGATCTGGTAACAGGTACTGCTTAAAAGCAGTCAATCCTGAATTTTTAGGTTTCCAATTGAATAATACTTAGAAGAAAAAAATGAAACAATGTAGCAATGTGGTATAATGATTTGTGTGCATCTTATCAACATGTACTATAAAAGTCATAATACAGATCCTTTCACAAAACATGCACAATGAATTTATAAATGCTGATTATAAATACTGTATTTTGTCATTAAATTAAATCTCCAGAGGTCTCACGACATTCTCTGCACTAAGGGTACAGTGGGGAAAAAAAGTATTTAGTCAGCCACCAATTGTGTAAGTTCTCCCACTTACAAAGATGAGAGAGGCCTGTAATTCACATCATAGGTAGACCACAACTATGAGAGTCAAAATTGAGAAAACAAATCCAGAAAATCACCTTGTCTGATTTGGCAAGATTTATTTTGCATATTATGGTGAAAAATAAGTATTTGGTCACCTAAAAACATGCAAGATTTCTGGCTCTCACAGAACTGTAACTTCTTTTTTAAGAGGCTCCTCTGTCCTCCACTGATTACCTGTAGTAATAGCACCTGTTTGAACTTGTTATCAGTATAAAAGACACCTGCCCACAACCTCAAACAGTCACACTCCAAACTCCACTATGGTGAAGACCAAAGAGCTGTCGATGGACACCAGAAACAAAATTGTAGCCCTGCACCAGGCTGGGAAGACTGAATCTGCAATAGGCAAGCAGCTTGGTGTGACGAAATCAACTGTGGGAGCAATAATAAGAAAATAGAAGACATACAAGACCACTGATAATCTCTCTCAATCTGGGGCTCCAAGCAAGAACTCACCTCGTGTGGTCAAAATGATCACAAGAATGGTGAGCAAAAACCATCAGTAGCACACTATGCCGCCAGGGCCTGAGACTCTTATCCTGCAGTGCCAGACGTGTCCCCCTGCATAAGCCAGTACATGTCCGGGCCCGTCTGAAGTTTGCTAGAGAGCATTTGGATTATCCAGATGAATATTGGAAGAATGTCATATGGTCTGATGAAACCAAAGTAGAAACCAAACTCATCGTGTTTGGGAGAGACAGAATGCTGTGTTGCATCCAAAGAACACCATACCTACTGTAAAGCATGGGGGTGGTAACATCATGCTTTAGGGCTGTGTCTCTGCAAAGGGTCCTGGACAACTGATCGGTGTACATGAAAGAATGAATGGGGCCATACAGTTAGGTCCATATATATTTGGACAGAGACAACCTTTTTCTAATTTTGGTTATAGACATTACCACAATGAATTTAAAACAAAACAATTCAGATGCAGTTGAAGTTCAGACTTTCAGCTTTCATTTGAGGGTATCCACATTAAAATTGGATGAAGGGTTTAGGAGCTTCCGCTCCTTAACATGTGCCACCCTGTTTTTAAAGGGACCAAAAGTAATTGGACAATTGACTCCAAGGCTATTTCATGGACAGTTGTGGGCAATCCCTTCATTATGTCATTCTGAATTAAGCAGATAAAAGGCCTGGAGTTGATTTGAGGTGTGGTGCTTGCATTTGGAAGGTTTTGCTGTGAAGTAAACATGCGGTCAAAGGAGCTCTCCATGCAGGTGAAACAAGCCATCCTTAAGCTGCGAAAACAGAAAAAAAACCATCTGAAAAATTGCTACAATATTAGGAGTGGCAAAATCTACAGTTTGGTACATCCTGAGAAAGAAAGAAAGCACTGGTGAACTCATCAATGCAAAAAGACCTGGGTGCCCACGGAAGACAACAGCGGTGGATGATCGCAGAATAATCTCCATGGTGAAGAGAAACCTCTTCACAACAGCCAACCAAGTGAACAGCACTCTCCAGGAGGTAGGCGTATCAATATCCAAATCTACCATAAAGAGAAGACTGCATGAAAGTAAATACAGACGGTTCACTGCACGGTGCAAGCCACTCATAAGCATCAAGAATAAAAAGGCTAGACTGGACTTTGCTAAAAAACATCTAAAAAAGCCAGCACAGTTCTGGAAGAACATTCTTTGGACAGATGAAACCAAGATCAACCTCTACCAGAATGATGGAAAGAGAAAAGTATGGCGAAGGCGTGGTACAGCTCATGATCCAAAGCATACCACATCATCTGTAAAACACTGCAGAGGCAATGTGATGGCTTGGGCATGCATGGCTGCCAGTGGCACTGGGTCACTAGTGTTTATTGATGATGTGACACAGGACAGAAGCAGCCGAATGAATTCTGAGGTATTCAGAGCCATACTGTGTGCTCAGATCCAGCCAAATGCAGCCAAACTGGTTGGCTGTCGTTTCATACTACAGATGGACAATGACCCAAAACATAAAGCCAAAGCAACCCAGGAGTTTATTAAAGCAAAGAAGTGGAATATTCTTGAATGGCCAAGTCAGTCACCTGATCTGAACCCAATTGAGCATGCATTTCACTTGTTATAGACTAAACTTCAGACAGAAAGGCCCATAAACAAACAGCAACTGAAAACCACTGCAGTGAAGGCATGGCAGAGAATCAAAAAGGAGGAAACACAGCATCTGGTGATGTCCATGAGTTCAAGACTTCAGGCAGCCATTGCCAACAAAGGATTTTCAACCAAGTACTAGAAATGAACATTTTATTTACAATTATTTAATCTGTCCAATCACTTTTGGTCCCTTTAAAAACAGGGTGGCACATATTAAGGAGCTGAAACTCCTAAACCCTTCATCCAATTTTAATGTGGATACCCTCAAATGAAAGCTGAAAGTCTGAACTTCAACTGCATCTGAATCGTTTTGTTTAAAATTTATTGTGGTAATGTCTAGAACCAAAATTAGAATAATGTTGTCTCTGTCCAAATATATATGGACCTAACTGTATATCATGACATTTTGAGTGCAAATCTCCTTCCATCAGCAAGGGCATTGAAGATAAAATGCGAATGGGTCATTCAGCATAATAATGATCCCAAGCACACCACCAGGGAAACAAAGGAGTGGCTTTGTAAGAAGCATATGAAAGTCCTGGAGTGGCCTAGCCAGTCTTCAGATCTCAAACCCTTAGAAAACCTTTGGAGGGAGTTGAAAGTCTGTGTTGCCCAGCAACAGGCCCAAAACATCGCTGCTCTAGAGGAGATCTGCATGGAGGAATAGGCCAACATACCACCAACGGTGTGTGCCAACCTTGTGAAGACTTACAGAAAACGTCCGACTTCTGCTATTGCCAACAAAGAACATATAACAAAAAATACTGAGATGAACTTTTGTTATTGACCAAATACTTACTTTCCATGATAATTTGAAAACTAAATCTTGCCAAATCAGACAAGGTGATTTTCTGGATTTGTTTTCTCAATTTTGACTCTCATAGTTGTGGTCTACCTATCATGTCAATTAAAGGCCTCTCTCATCTTTTTAAGTGGGAGAACTTGCACAATTGGTGGCTGACTAAATACTATTTTTCCTCACTGTATGTGCACACATTAAGTGTTTTCTGCTAGCATCAAAAATGTATCTCTAGACAGGAAAAATGCTACATAAAAAAGGCATTTTTCCATGCATTTTAGATGCATGTTTCATCCCATTCATCAGAATGGGTGAAAAACATTGCAAAATACTGAAAGAATTGACATGCTGTAGATTTGAAAAAGCATCAACTCTGGAAAGAAAAAATAATAACTTGTGTAAGAGATTTCAAAAATTAAAATTAATTTCACTGGGAAAGTAAAATGCATCGTTTAAAGTGAAGTGTTAAGATACCCTAAGACCACGTATGTCAGTATTATTTAAATAACATAGTAACATAGTAACATAGTTATTAAGATTGAAGGAAGACTTTAAGTCCATCTAGTTCAACCCATAGCCTAACCTAACATGCCCTAACATGTTGATCCAGAGGAATGCAAAAAAAAAACCCATGTGGCAAAGGGTAAGCTCCACATTGGGGAAAAAAATTCCTTCCCGATTCCACATATGGCAATCAGACTAGTTCCCTGGATTCACCCTAACAAGGAATCTAGTATATATACCCTGTAACATTATACTTTTCAAGAAAGGCATCCAGTCCCCTCTTAAATTTAAGTACTGAATCACTCATTACAACATCATACGGCAGAGAGTTCCATAGTCTCACTGCTCTTACAGTAAAGAATCCGCGTCTGTTATTATGCTTAAACCTTCTTTCCTCCAGACTTACAGGATGCCCCCTTGTCCCTGTCTCAGGTCTATGATTAAAAAGATCATCAGAAAGGTCTTTGTACTGTCCCCTCATATATTTATACATTAAAATAAGATCACCCCTTAGTCTTCGTTTTTCCAAACTAAATAGCCCCAAGTGTAATAACCTATCTTGGTATTGCAGACCCCCCAGTCCTCTAATAACCTTGGTCGCTCTTCTCTGCACCTGCTCCAGTTCAGCTATGTCTTTCTTATACACTGGAGACCAGAACTGTGCACAGTATTCTAAGTGTGGTCGAACTAGTGACTTGTATAGAGGTAAAATTATGTTCTCCTCATGAGCATCTATGCCTCTTTTAATGCATCCCATTATTTTATTTGCCTTTGTAGCAGCTGCCTGACACTGGCCACTGAATATGAGTTTGTCATCCACCCATACACCCAGGTCTTTATCAGTGACAGTTTTTCCCAGTGTTTTAAAATTAAGCACATAATTATACATCTTATTTCTTCTGCCCAAGTGCATGACCTTACATTTATCCTCATTAAAGCTCATTTGCCATTTATCAGCCCAAGCTTCTAGTTTACATAAATCATCATGTAATATAAAATTGTCCTCCTCTGTATTGATTACCCTGCAGTGTTTAGTGTCATCTGCAAATATTGAAATTCTGCTCTGTATGCCCCCTACAACGTTATTAATAAATATGTTAAAAAGAAGAGGGCCCAATACTGACCCCTGTGGTACCCCACTGCTAACCGCGACCCAGTCCGAGTGTGCTCCATTAATAACCACCCTTTGTTTCCTATCCCTGAGCCAGCTCTTCACCCACTTACACATATTTTCCCCTATCCCCATTATTTTCATTTTATGTATCAACCTTTTGTGTGGCACCGTATCAAAAGCTTTTGAAAAGTCCATATACACTACGTTCACTGCGTTACCTTGGTCCAGTCCGGAACTTACCTCTTCATAGAAATTGATCAGATTAGTCTGACAGGAATGGTGCCTAGTAAACCCATGCTGATATTGGGTCATGAGGTAATTCCTCCTCAGATGCTCCAGTATAGCATCCCTTAGAATGCCCTCCAGGATTTTACCCACAGTAGAGGTTAAGCTTACTGGCCTATAATTTCCGAGTTCATCTTTTGTCCCCTTTTTGAAAATTGGCACCACATTTGCTATACGCCAGTCCTGTGGTACAGACCCTGTTATTATGGACTCTTTAAAGATTAAAAATAATGGTCTATCAATGACTGTACTTAATTCCTGCAGTACTCGGGGGTGTATCCCATCCGGGCCCGGAGATTTGTCAATTTTAGTGATTTTCAGACGCCGCCGTACTTCCTGCTGGGTTAAGGAGATGACACTTAATGGGAAATTTTTGTTATCACTGATCATTTTGTCTGCCATGGGATTTTCTTTTGTAAATACTGATGAAAAAAGTAATTAAGCATATTGGCTTTTTCCTCATCCTCATCCACCATTTCACCCAGACTATTTTTAAGGGGGCCAACACTATCATTTTTTAGTTTCTTACTATTTACGTAGTTAAAGAATATTTTGGGATTATTTTTACTCTCTCTGGCAATGAGTCTCTGTCTCAATTTTTGCTGCCTTGATTTGCATTTTACAGAATTTATTTAATTTTCTGCATTTATTTAATTCCTCATCACTACCTACTTCCTTTAATTCTCTAAATGCTTTCTTTTTGTCACATATTGCGCCCCTTACAGCTCTATTTAGCCATATTGGTTTCCTCCTATTTCTAGTATGTCTATTCCCATACGGTATATACTGTGCACAGGTCCTATCCAGGATGCTAATAAACGTCTCCCATTTTCTTTGTGTATTTTTAGGTCTCAGGATATCGTCCCAGTTAATTGCACCAAGATCATCTCTCATCCGTTGGAAATTTGCCCTCCTGAAGTTTAGTGTCCTTGTCACCCCTCTACTACACATCTTATTAAAGGAGACATGAAAACTTATTATTTTGTGATCAATATTCCCAAAGTGACCCCCAACCCTTATATTTGATATCAGAATTTAAAAGCCAAAACCAGGAGTGGAATACACACACACAAAAAAATTGAAAAATGTGTTCTTCTTGTGCGTTTCAGACCCACTCATACTGGCTGAAATACCATCATGTAAAAGAATCCTCATGATACAAAAACATTGATTAGATTTTGGTAAGGAAAAATTAGAGATGTTAGAATATGGGGTAGCATTTACATCTCAGTAGTAAGAAAAAACTCTTTATCTTTTCTTTTTTTTTGTCATAAAAACCTTTAAGCCTGATGGGTTATTGATTCTAGATTTTATATTGCTATAATTGGTGACGTGAAGTTTTTTTTCTTAAAATGATATAATTGGTTCCATTTTGGCATCTATTATAGCAATTTTGGCACGGGACAGTCACTCTATGGATGGCTTTCTTTTCCCAAACATTCTAACAGCAGTTACACATGTATACAAATGTATGACCATGTTTTGACCATTTATATGATGATATGTATGATTAAACATGTTGCTCACAGCTGTTAGTAGTAGCAGTGGTGGTGGGAGATAGTGAATCATCCACTCAGCATGGCTTCATGAAAATTTAAGAATCTGTCCCTATCCTTCAGAGATTAACTTTGCACTAGATCTCTGCATCTCTGGATAATTGATGGTTTAGGATTCCCACTATTACCTCCAAAAATTGGGCAAGCCACCTCCGTACAGGGGCGTAACCGACACAGCCAAAGTTGGCACAATTGGGCCCGTGAGAGTGAGGGACCAGCCGACGCCCACACAAACTTCAACTAGATGTACGTCCTTGGACGCGTATTTAGCTGAAGAGTAGTGCGGCACAGAGACCAGTCAGGTCCATGCGCTGCCATAAATGATGCCACCAATCAGAGGCCAGCAGCTGATGTCGGCATCCACAAGACTGGGGAAGCATGGCAGTGACATCATGTTCTCTCATTGCTTGCCCACTGAAGCCAGCTGCCAGCCTCAGAATAGGAGTGGCAGGGGAGTGGAGGGGAGTATAATTGTTTAATTTTTTCTATACATTAACCCCTTACTGACATCGGACGGGATAGTACGTCCGATGTCAGCTCCCCTGCTTTGATGCAGGGCTCCGCGGTGAGCCCGCATCAAAGCCGGGACATGTCAGCTGTTTTGAACAGCTGACATGTGCCCGCAATAGCGGCGGGTGAAATCGCGATTCACCCGCCGCTATTAACTAGTTAAATGCTGCTGTCAAACGCAGACAGCGGCATTTAACTACCGCATCCGGCCGGGCGGCCGGAAGTGACGGCCGGGCGGCCGGAAATGACGGCATTGCCGACCCCCATCACATGATCGGAGGTCGGCGATGCTTCTCCATTGTAACCATAGAGGTCCTTGAGACCTCTATGGTTACTGATCGCTGGTAGCTGTGGTCGGCGCTCACAGCACACCTGATTTTCTACTACATAGCAGCGAACAGCAGATCGCTGCTATGTAGCAGAGGCGATCGTGCTGTGCCTGCTTCTAGCCTCCCATGGAGGCTATTGAAGCATGGCAAAAGTTAAAAAAAAGTTAAAAAAATGTGAAAAAAATAAAAAAAATATAAAAGTTTAAATCACCCCCCTTTCGCCCCAATCAAAATAAATAAAGAAAAAAAAATCAAATCTACACATATTTGGTATCGCCACGTTCAGAATCGCCTGATCTATAAAAAAAAAGCATTAACCTGATCGCTAAACGGCGTAACGAGAAAAAAATTGAAACGCCAGAATAATGTTTATTTGGTCGCCACGACATTGCATTAAAATGCAATAACGGGCAATCAAAAGATCGTATCTGCACCGAATTGGAATCATTAAAAACGCCAGCTCGGCACGCAAAAAATAAGCCCTCAACCGACCCCAGATCATGGAAAATAGAGACGCTACGAGTATCGGAAAATGGCGCAATTTTTTTTTTTTTTTAGCAAAGTTTGGAATTTTTTTTCACCACTTAGGTAAAAAATAACCTAGTCATGTTAGGTGTCTATGAACTCGTAGTGACCTGGAGAATGATAATGACAGGTCAGTTTTAGCATTTAGTGAACCCAGCAAAAAAGCCAAGCAAAAAACAAGTGTGCGATTGCACTTGTTTTGCAATTTCACCGCACTTGGATTTTTTTTCCCGTTTTCTAGTACACGACATGGTAAAACCAATGATGTAGTTCAAAAGTACAACTCGTCTCGCAAAAAATAAGCCCTCACATGGCCAAATTGATGGAAAAATAAAAAAGTTATGGCTCTGGGAAGGAGGGGAGTGAAAAACGAACACGGAAAAACGAAAAATCCCACGGTCATGAAGGGGTTAAAGAACAGCAGCAGAAAGAGGTACATATACAAGAATGGGGGTGTCATGGTCTAAGATTCTGGGATTAGGTGGTTTTAGGGTTAACATGGTTGGCCTCACTCTGGGATTCTGGGAGGCTTCTTATAGCCTCATTGTGGGGCCATTCCCTGTCGTTTATACTCTGACCCTTGGCTGAGTGTGTCTGACCCTGTTGCACCTGTGCCAGTGCTTTGTGCCTGTGCTACGTTTCGTCTGTCTGGTTCTGATTTGGCTGTGTCCCTGTTATGGGTTTTGCCTGCCCCTTTTGTACTGTACTGACCTCTCTGTGTATGACCTCTTGGCTACGTCCTGACTACCCTCTGCCTGCTTCTCTTGTACTGCGCTGCCCTCTCTGTGTATGACCTATTGGCTATGTTCTGACTATCCATTCTGTCTTTGCCCCTTTATAACTTTGTCCGGTAGTTATCCTTCTAGGAGTTTTCCTTCACCTCCTAGATCTCCTGAGTAGACCACGCCCCCAGAAGTCACGTGCTTCAGGTCCTGTTTGTCTGAAGCACGCATCTTCATCCCTGCTGCCCTGCTCCACAGGTATCTTTGTGCACAGTTTGGTTACTCAGAACACACGCACTGGCTCAGTTAGCAAGTGTAGTGCGGTGTTCCTGACGGGGGATATATATACCAGGGTGGGGCCCAGGATAAAGGACATATATACCAGAATTATTATTATTATTATTATTATTATTTATTAATATAGCGCCATTTATTCCATGGCGCTTTATATGTGAGGAGGGGTATACATAATAAACACAAGTAGAATAATCTTGAACAATACAAGTCACAGCTGGTACAGGAGGAGAGAGGACCCTGCCCACGAGGGCTCACAATCTACAAGGGATGGGTGAGGATACAGTAGGTGAGGATAGAGCTGGTCGTGCAGTGGATGATATATACCAGTATGTGGCACAGGATAAGGGACATATATACCAGGATGTGGGATATATACCAGGTTGTGGCCCAGGACAAGGGAAATAAATATCAGGATCGAGGATATATATATACTAGCTGAAGAGCCCTGCGTTGCCAGGGCATAGTAAATATCTGTGGTTAGTTATAGCACCTCACTTCTCTCATTTTCTCATCACACCTCTCATTTTCCCCCTCACATATTTCATTTTCCCCCTCACATCTCTCATTTTCCTGCTCACTCCTCTTATTTCCCCCCTCCTCTCATTCCCCCCTCACTCCTCTCATTCCCCCCTAACACTTGTCATTTCGACCTCACATCTGTCATTTTCCGATCACTCCACTATTTTCCCTCATTCCTCTCATTTTGCACTCAAACCTTTTCATTTTCACCTCACACCTCTCATTTTCACCTCACACCTCTCATTTTCCCCTCGGCATATACATGTTTGTCATCTCCCTTATATATAGTATACACCTGCATGTCATCTCCTGTATATAGTATATACCTGTATGTCATCTCCCCTGTATATAGTATATACCTGTAAGTCATCTCCCTTGTAAATACTATATACCTGCTGTATGTCATCTCTTCCTGTATATTGTATATACCTTTGTGTCAACTCCTCCTGTATATAGTATATACCTGTATGTCATCTCTTCTGTATATAGTATATACCTGTATGTCATCTCCTCCTATATATAGTATATACCTGTATGTCATCTCCTGTATATATATATATATATATATATATATATATATATCTGTATGTCATCTCCCCTGTATATAGCATGTACCTGCTGTATGTCATCTCCTCCTGTATAGACCTGTGTCATCTCCTCTTTTATATAGTATATACCTGTGTCATCCCTTCCTGTATATAGTATATACCTGTGTGTCATCTCCTCTTATATATAGTATATACCTGTATGTCATCTCCTTCTGTATATAGTATATACCTGTAAGTCATCTCCTCCTGTATATAGTATATACCTGTGTGTCATCTCCTCCTGTATATAGTATATACCTGTGTGTCATCTCCTCTTATATATAGTATATACCTGTATGTCATCTCTTCCTGTATATAGTATACAGTTTGTGCAGAATTATTAGGCAAGTTGTATTTTGATTGCATGATACTTTTTATACATGTTGTCCTACTCCAAGCTGTTCAGGCTTGAGACCCAACTACCAATTAAGTAAATCAGGTGATGTGCATCTCTGTAATGAGGAGGGGTGTTGTCTAATGACATCAAAACCCTATATAAGGTGTGCTTAATTATTAGGCAACTTCTATTCCTTTGGCAAAATGGGTTAGAAGAGAGATTTGACGGGCTCTGAAAAGTCCAAAAGTGTGAGATGTCTTACAGAGGGATGCAGCAGTCTTGAAATTGCCAAACTTTTGAAGCGTGATCACTGAACAATCAAGCGTTTCATGGCAAATAGCCAACAGGGTCCCAAGAAGCGTGTTGGCCAAAAAAGGCGCAAAATAACTGCCCATGAATTGAGGAAAATCAAGCGTGAAGCTGCCAAGATGACATTTGCCACCAGTTTTGCCATTTTTCAGAGCTGCAACATTACTGGAGTAACAAAAAGCACAAGGTGTGCAATACTCAGGGACATGGCCAAGGTAAGGAAGGCTGAGAAACGACCACCTTTGAACAAGAAACATAAGATAAAACGTCAAGAATGGGCCAAGAAATATATTAAGACTGACTTTTCAAAGGTTTTATGGACTGATGAAATGAGAGTGACTCTTGATGGGCCAGATGGATGGGCCAGAGGCTGGATCAGTAAAGGGCAGAGAGCTCCACTCCGACTCAGATGCCATCAAGGTGGAAGTGGGGTACTGGTATGGGCTGGTAACATCAAAGATAAACTTGTGGGACCTTTTGGATTGAGGATGGAGTGAAGCTCAACTCCCAGACCTACTGCCAGTTTCTGGAAGACAAATAGAATATAAAATTCACCACACACTCTAGTAGCGGTCTATAGAGAAACAGAAAAAGGATATTAATAGATATTCACAAATGCCAATTAATCTCCCTGTTGAGCCCCCTGGGGGCCAAGGTGTCTAGCTTGTGGATCCAATATGTTTCACGTAATTTGAGCATTCTAATGTGATCGCCACCCCTCCTGGGCGGGGAACGTGCTCTATAACCTGAAATTTAAGTTGGGCAACTGTATGTGTCATCCGGGTAAAATGGTCTGGTAAAGGGAGCCACGTTTTGCCACATCTGATGGTGGACTTATGGCTTGCAATATGATCTTTGATATGCTGTACAGTTTGCCCCACATAGAGTAACCCACACGGACATTTAATTAGATAAACCACAAAGTTAGAGTTACAGGTGTAGAATCCGCGTATGGGGAAAGATTTGCCAGTTCTAGGGTGAGTTATATTGTCCGACTTGATGACATTAGAACATGCCGCGCAGCTTAAACAGGGAAAGGTACCATTGCGTTGGGTTGTTAAAAACCTCTGGGTTATCCTCGGGCATGTACTGCCTATATCGGCCCTCACAAGTCTATCCCTGATGTTAGGGGGTCTCTTGGTGCACATCAATGCTGGTTCACTGAAAGAAACGATATTAGGGCAGGCTCTCGCGAGAAGGGGCCAATGCTTTCTGATAATAGTATATACCTTAGGCATGAGGGGGTGGAATTTGTGGACAAATGGAATCCTATCCCTGGACCGGATCGTAGGGGGAGGAGGAGACGGTGCCAGGACCTGTCTCCTTTCGGTGTTGAGGAGCCCCTTCGGGTAACACCTCATTTGAAATTTATGGGCCATTGTGTCCAGTCTGTTATCTCGGGTGTTGGGGTCAGTTACAATGCATGTGACTGTGTTAAATTGAGAGCGTGATAGGCTATTTTTAGTGGCTGTGGAGTGGCAGCTAGTGTAATGCAAGAGGCTATTACAGTCCGTAGGTTTGCAGTAGATGTCTGTTGACAGAACTCCATTAGTGTCCTTAAGGACCCTATTATCCAGAAAGGGTATCGAGGTGGTATCCTGGTGAATAGTAAATTGGAGTTCTGGGGAAATGGAATTCAGATGGAAATAGAAGGAAAGAAGTGACTCTGGCGTACCAGTCCAGATGAAGAAGATATGATCTATAAAGCGATGATATCCCAGGAGGTGTTGCATAAATAGATCATTAGAAAAGATATGGGAGACCTCAAAGTGGTTCATGAACGCATTTGCATAAGCGGGCGCGACATTCGAGCCCATCGCTGTGCCACACTTCTGAATATAGAAAGTGTCTCCATATAGGAAGTAGTTTTCGTACAGTACCAGGTGTAGGAGATCTAGACAAAATTGAATAGCGTCGCTGGACATAGCGGACAAGCTCAATAGATATTTTGTGGCTTCCAGGCCTTTTTCATGTTGGATCGAAGTATATAAGCTTATAAGCTAGTGACGTCGAGGGTGACCAGAGTGCTGTCAGAGGGGACTATTCCTATTTCATTAATCACCCACAAGGCGATCCAGGAGAAAGGATGACCACACGCTCTCAGGTGAGGCATCAAATCTGATAATCAACATTTCGGACCATCTCCTTTCCCCTGCTGAATTCTCGGTCCTACAGAAAGGTCTTCCCTTCTGCCCTACACCGAACTGGGACTCTTTTCAGCTAAAAAAGGACCTTGAACGTTTTTATCGGACTATTCGGCTAAAAACCCATTTTGGCCTCTCCTCGGACTTGAATCGTAATCCGGTTATACCCAGAGAGGATGCTTATACACCGGAATTGTCAATCTTTTCTTTCAGCCTCTTTAACCGCAGTAGTTTCTGTCCTCCTCATACACATCATCCCACTGAGACCTTTATCTCTCTGGTGGATCGTGAGGTTAATTCTTTATCACACCAACAACAACTGGGCTTTTTTCCGTCACACTCTAATCTGTCACTCACTGAGAAACAGGCTATCTCATCTCTTCACTCTAATGACAGGATCATTATTAAACCAGCAGACAAGGGTGGAGCTATTGTGATAATGAACAAAACTCAGTATATGAACGAGATAACATGTCAATTATCAGATCACAATACCTATGTCCCCCTCCCCAGAGACCCGGTGACCACTATTGGCAATAAGATTCGCCAAGTACTTGATACATATCTTACACGGCACATCATTGACCAAAAACAGTAACTTTCCTTACCAACAGCCATCCTGTTAAACCAGTTTTCTATGTACTACCAAAGATCCACAAATGTCTTCATGACCCCCCGGGGAGACCCATTGTGGCCTCCACAGATTCTGTTCTCTCCCCTCTCTCCACCTTCCTGGAGAAGATACTGACGCCACTGGTTAAATCAACTAGGGCCTTCCTCCTCGACACTGGGCATTTTTTAAAGGTGATTAATGAAATAGGAATAGTCCCCTCTGACAGCACTCTGGTCACCCTCGACGTCAATAGCTTATATACTTCGATCCAACATGAAAAAGGCCTGGAAGCCACAAAATATCTATTGAGCTTGTCCTCTATGTCCAGCGACGCTATTCAATTTTGTCTAGATCTCCTACACCTGGTACTGTACGAAAACTACTTCCTATATGGAGACACTTTCTATATTCAGAAGTGTGGCACAGCGATGGGCTCGAACTTCGCGCCCGCTTATGCAAATGCGTTCATGAACCACTTTGAGGTCTCCCATATCTCTTTCTAATGATCTATTTATGCAACACGTCCTGGGATATCATTGCTTTATAGATGATATCTTCTTCATCTGGACTGGTACGCCAGAGTCACTTCTTTCCTTCTATTTCCATCTGAATTCCATTTCCCCAGAACTCCAATTCACTATTCACCACGATACCACCTCGATACCTTTTTTGGATACTAGGGTCCTTAAGGACACTAATGGAGTTCTGTCAACGGACATCTACTGCAAACCTACGGACTGTAATAGCCTCTTGCATTACACTAGCTGCCACTCCAGAGCCACTAGTCACACGCATTGTAACTGACCCCAACACCCAAGATAACAGACTGGACACAATGGCCCATAAATTTCAAGTGAGATGTTACCCGAAGGGGCTCCTCAACACCGAAAGGAGGTGTGTCCTGGCACCGTCTCCTCCTCCCCCCACAATCCGGTCCAGGGATAGTCTTCCATTTGATCACAAATTCCACCCCCTCATGCCTAAGGCATATACTATTATCAGAAAGCATTGGCCCCTTCTCGCGAGAGCCTACCCTAATATCGTTTCTTTCAGTGAACCAGCATTGATGTGCACCAAGAGACCCCCCAACATCAGGGATAGACTTGTGAGGGCTGATATAGGCAGTACATGCCCAAGGATAACCCAGAGGTTTTTAACAACCCAACGCAATGGTACCTTTCCCTGTTTAAGCTGCACGGCCTGTTCTAATGTCATCAAGTCGGACAATATAACTCACCCTAGAACTGGCAAATCTTTCCCCATACGCGGATTCTACACCTGTAACTCTAACTTTGTGGTTTATCTAATTAAATGTCCGTGTGGGTTACTCTATGTGGGGGAAACCGTACAGCATTTCAAAGATCGTATTGCAAGCCATAAGTCCACCATCAGATGTGGCAAAACGTGGCTCCCTTTACCAGACCATTTTACCCGGATGAGATATACAGTTGCCCAACTTAAATTTCAGGTTATAGAGCACGTTCCCCGCCCCAGGAGGGGTGGCGATCACATTAGATTGCTCAAATTACGTGAAACATATTGGATCCACAAGCTAGACACCTTGGCCCCCAGGGGGCTCAACAGGGAGATTAATTGGCATTTGTGAATATCTATTAATATCCTTTTTCTGTTTCTCTACAGACTCGCTAATCTTCCAATATCATAGGTGAGTTTTCCCCACCCCAGGCTCCTATCCCTGCCTAGTTAAAAGATTTTTGTTATTTTCATTACCAATTGGACCCACATATGCCGTTCAAACCTTACCATATAACAAACTGTTAGCCCATAGGTGCTGTATCTACACTATTTACCTATTAGGTACAGCCTCTAACATCATACGTATTGTCTCTCTCAACTCTCATTAATAGTGTGGCCGCTACTTAAACATTACTACATAGCCAATCATTAGCTCTCAGGTGCCATATCAACCATGTGGTATATCCCCCGCCCACCCTGGCTCCACCTTTAGTGCCACCTTCTTAACTTAGTTATAGCTATTACACAGCCATTAGGGCGCTTGGGGCTGCAGCGTCTATCGCCATGGTGACACTCGCGCACGCGCAGTGTACAGACACTAGCAGCGTCGTGTCACTTCCGGTCCGGACCGCGGACTTCCGGTCCGGCGGTATGTATAGCAGGGTCTGACCGTGGGCTTCATACGCCTACCACAGCAAGGCGCGGGAGCGCCGCTTTGCACAACAAGAGGCACAGGTAACCATCCCATACCCTGCGACGCCCCTCACTGCATATGCCTTTATAAGATGATAGGCACTTCATCCCCCCTGCTCATTGTTCATTGTTTTACAGACCTGGAATATCGGGCCACTTGCTAGGCGACACTATTACCTCATTAGGTACCGTACCTTCTTTATGGGCACTTGCTTCCTTATTACTTAATTTTTAACCTATTACTAAAAAAGAGCACTCACCGTCCAAAAGAATTCTTAGTCTTTATTGTGGCATTAGAATAACAGCAGGATCCCACAGGGAGAACAGTAGTGTCAGGAGACGACGGCCGTTTCGCGCTGCCGCGCTTCTACGGGTCTTATGAACAATTGGGGGAAGGGGGCCTTCTATAGCTGAACCGCCCTGAAGTTACCACCCCTCCCTCAGCATCAGCTGTTACACCAGGAAACCTACTATTCAGGTAAAATCAACATTAAAAACAAAAGAGAAACAACGATAAACACGAACACCAATAGAAACAATATTATTTCCCAAGAGAAAACAAACCCACTGAGTTAAAAAAATGCTGACATGTCCGTTCTCTCATTGAGACCCATAGGTCCTGTAGCATTAACGCGCAAAATCCATCTCCCCTCTCTTTGAAGCAGCAACCTATTGTGATCCCCACCTTGAAGAGGTAAATTAACTCTTTCTAAACCGGCAAACCGCAACACTGCCGCATTACCATCATGGTGTGCTTGCAAATGGTTAATTAAGCGGGGAACCCCTTTGCCTGTGCTGATAGATTTAAAATGTTCCTGCTGTTATTTTAATGCCACAATAAAGACTAAGAATTCTTTTGGACGGTGAGTGCTCTTTTTTGCTTTTTGCATATTGTATTGGACTTTGGCTTTTTTCAATGAGCACCTGAATCCAATGAACTGGCTTCATTAACGCACAACAAGCTTTGTATACCCTATACCAGTGATTCAGCCGCTGTTTAGTGAGGACTTTTTTACTTTTTTTCTTTTAGTTTGGTTTCAGTATGTACCTGTGTGTCATCTCCTCCTGTATATAGTATATACCTGTGTGTCATCTCCCCTGTATATAGTATATATGTGTGTGTCATCTCCTCCTGTATATAGTATATACCTGTGTCATCTCTCCTGTATATAGTATATATCTGTGTGTCATCTCCCCTGTACATAGTATATATCTGTATGTCATCTCCTGTATTAGACCGCGTTCACACGTTATTTGCTCAGTATTTTTACCTCAGTATTTGCAAGCTAAATTGGGAGCCTGATAAATCCCCAGCCAACAGGAAGCCCTCCCCTTGGCAGTATATATTAGCTCACACATACACATAATAGACAGATCATGTGACTGACAGCTGCTGTATTTTTGTATATAGTACATTTGTTGCTCTTGTAGTTTGTCTGCTTATTAATCAGATTTTTATTTTTGAAGGATAATAGCAGACTTGTGTGTGTTTTAGGGCGAGTTTCATGTGTCACGTTGTGTGTGTTGAGTTGCGTGTGGCGACATGCGTGTAGCAACTTTTGTGAGATGAGTTTTGTGTGGCGACATGCATGTAGCAACTTTTTGTGTGTCAAGTTGCATGTGACAGGTTAGTGTAGCAAGTTGTGTGCAGCAAGTTTTGCGCATGGCGAGTTTTGTGCGTGGCGAGTTTTATGTTTGGTGCGTTTTGAGTATGTGCAAGTTTTGTGTGAGGCAACTTTTGCATGTGTTGCAACTTTTGTGCATGTGGCAATTTTTCCGCGTGTGCAAGTTTTGCGTGTGGCGAGTTTTCCATGAGGTGAGTTTTGCTCGTGTCACGAGTTTTGCGTGAGCCTAGTTTTGCATGTGGCGAATTTTGCGTGTGGCGAGTTTTGAGTGGCGACTTTTGTGTTTCGACTTTTATGTGGCGAGGTTGGTGTATGTGTGGTGAAATGTGTGCTGAGGGTGGTATGTGTTCAAGCACATGGTAGTGTGTGGCGCATTTTGTGTGTGTGTTCATATCCCCGTGGTGGTGTGGTGATTATCCCATGTCGGGGTCCCACCTTAGCAACTGTACGGTATATACTCTTTGGCGCCATAGCTCTCACTCTTTAAGTCCTCCTTGTTCACATCTGGCAGCTGTCAATTTGCCTCCAACACTTTTCCTTTCACTTTTTCCCCATTATGTAGATAGGGGCAAAATTGTTTGGTGAATTGGAACGCACGGGGTTAAAATTTCGCCTCACAACATAGCCTATGACGCTCTCGGGGTCCAGACGTGTGACTGTGCAAAATTTTGTGGCTGTAGCTGCAACGGTGCAGATGCCAATCCCGGACATACACACATACACACATACACACACACACACACACACACACACACACACATTCAGCTTTATATATTATATATATATATACACTGTGTTCCAAATTATTATGCAAATTGGATTTAAGTGTAATAAAGATTTAATTGTTTTGTTTTTCAAATAAACTCGTGGATGGTATTGTGTCTCAGGGCTCAATGGATCACTGAAATCAATCTTAAACACATGTGATAATTGGTTTTCCAGGTGATTTTATTTAAAGGAAAACTACTTAAATATGATGTTCCACATTATTAAGCAGGTCACAGTTTTCAAGTAACATGGGAAAGAAAAAGGATCTCTCTGCTGCTGAAAAGCATCAAATAGTGCAATGCCTTGGTGAAGGGATGA